>NW_009912387.1:0-50678 GCF_000696875.1 Nestor notabilis
ATATAGAAATAAGTTGTACATTGATAAAGAGTGCTGTGTTACAAAGATAAGAAGCAGATCTATACAGAAGAACTACCAAACAACAGACAAAATCTAAACAAATCTGTGAACTGCAATAGAAACAGGATGAGATATAGAAAGTACATGCTTACACACTTATTGACTAAACCCAGAATCTCTTCTATTAGCTGACATTTCATCACAGGAAACAACAGTGAAAAAGAACTGGTGGAAAGCCATGTGACTGAAGTCTGTATTTGTTATGCACACTCAGTAGCTTAGTTTCAGAAGTATTAGTTATTTTCATGTGTCTGTGGATCGTAATTATTTAGCCCTGTCCCTCCTGCCAGCCTATTAGCCAGGATGAACAGCATACCAACTCTGCTTCCCTACATTTGGTATGAATGCTTTTGCATGGTCTACAAAGTTTCAGAGCTTGCTGCTATGCTGTAGCGTTACAGCCATGATTGCTTGGTTAATTGAAAATCTTTCACATAGCCCATGTTCTCTTAGTACAGAATTAATCTCATCTTAAGTCAGGAATAATTAAGTACAGAAAGAAGATAGATTAAAAAAAAAGAGAGGGAAAAAGACTAAACAAATAACAGAAACCTCACCTTAAAAACCTCAAAGAAGCAAAAGAACTCAAAAAAATATTTCCCACTAAACCTAAACCAAACATTATTCACAGATTTGGGGCGGGTGGGGGGGAAACAAGCCCTAAAAAAACCCTGTTAATTGTTCTGTGCATTCATCTAAAACCCCAACACAGCTTTCTCAGCTTGAGTACATCATATTTGTCTCAGTCTGTACCAGAAAACACACTTATTAACTATCTGAAGGCTCATAGACATTATCACTGGAGACAAAAGTATGGCTAAAGCAGACAATTTTCTGGAAACAGGCTAACAAAACTGAATGACCACACCAAGAGGTTTATTCAATATTAAGAGCAATTCTGGAAGTAAGTCATGCTGAATTCATTAACTTTCCCACCTGATCTACTACTTTCCTCTGACCAGCTACTATTAATGCAGCTAGGTAACTTCTCAGGTTGTCACTTGTGGTACTTTACACAGGAGTATTAATGAGCAGGCAACAGACACAAGAGACTAATTCTCCAGGAACACTGGGGCTGGATTCCTGCAAGTACTAACCCAGCTGGCCATATGCAAGTCCCAGCAGCCTGGAGGAATGACCTGCTAACTTACGAAGATGAAGTTGCTAAATCTAGACTTAATGATCTCTCCATGTCCCATGTCACTTCAGATCACAGTGAGCTACAACTTGCTTCCTCTCAGTAAAATGCTATCTGAGAATATCTGTATTTGCAAAACCGAAAGTAGAAGGAAAGAAAGGAAAAGAAAGTACTCTGGTCTTCTTGACTCAAGCTGACAATCAGGCCCCGGAAGCAGAGAGAGGCTGCTGTGCTTGCAAGTCCATTCTCCACCAGTGGGGTGGTCCCTTAATTGTTCATCTCCTTCAGAGATTGATTTTCTCTGGGTTCCTGGGCATAGAGGGAAGCCGTGCGGCAGGACTGTAGAATTTGGCATAGCATCTGCTCCTTCCTCATTCAACAGACAAAATTATTTGGTTTACTCTTAAAAACTTTCTATAAAACTGATTTTTTAAATTTATTTATTTTTAGGTAAAGTTTCACAAGGTTCTTTTTCTCCTGTGCATTAAGTGTCAGGTCAAAAGCAAATTTCTGTTTCTTGCCACCTTTCTTCACCATTATTCTTAATCTCTTAATTAGTCATCCTCTGCTGGCTTCCTGCAAGGCGTCTTCTCCCACAGCATCAGTACTTGAAACTCCATCCTATCTAGAAATCCTTTTACTAACATAGGAACTGTGCAGAGGAAATAAACAGACATTTAGACTGGAAGGGTCAGAGACAGCCTCCCATACACTACAAAAACAATTAGAAGCTCTTTAGAGCAAAGGAACAAAACCTGCAAATTGTGCAGTGTGGCATGGGAAGGCTCAATAGCACTGTCAAGGAATTTATGAGAAGAGGTGATCTGTAGCCCCTCCTCAGGTGCCAAAAGTCTTATTTTGTGCTGGAACAAGGACATCCTTTATACCAGCAGAGCTCCCACTAAATTGAAGTTTATAGAATACATGATATACGTATAGAATACAGAAGACTTCATGATGAAGACTCAATGAGTCAAGACTTCATGAGAAGACTCAAAAGCTTGTTGCAGGTGAAAAAAGGATGTCAGCAGTCTAATGATGTGATTTTTATTCTACAGCAGTAGAGCTTTTGAGGATCCATTAAAGAAAAGTGTGTATTGTGCACAAAATAATACATCACTTGGTGAGAAGTGCTTTTCTTTCTACCAGCATGTTCAGATCTTACCATGGTTTAGCAAACAAAGTGAGGAACAGAACTTACAGCATTTCAGGCTACATGGATTCAGCTTTCTCTTTCTACATCCCTCAAGCAGGATGCCAGATACTTGAGAACAGCTCAGGATAATAACCTGGTTTTAATGCTTAAGACTAGTGTATTTGTGAACAATTTCTTCACTGACTTGCTTTCCTTACCTGCCCTAGGAAAAACACTTCATTCTGGATAAACAAAGCCAGGCAGCTTATCCACACAAGACAGAGTAGGATAGGAAAAGAAAAATGCAAAGAGATGCAAATGCAATGACTGCCCTGGTAGAAAGGTTAGATAAATTCAGCTTTGGAAGAAGGAATACTTATGGATATGCTAAACATGGTGGGCAGATGTAGCAAGACATAGGAAGATAGAAGGTGGCCAGGAAGGATTAGTCAAATATACACTGTGCAGTCAAGTCTCACAGAAAAACCTGCAGTAAGATAAACAGGTATACATAATAAAATTTAAAGCTGTTCATGGAGTAATACTTTCCAGCATGATCTAACAGGAGACCTCCAGATGGATTTGCAGGATGTTAATGGGTCTAAAGAGAAATACGGGTGGAATTTTCAAGCAGGTGCCTAAGAAAGTCCCAGCAAGCGACAGTCTGAATCTTCAGATGTCTTAAATACTTACGTGCCCTGTAGGTCCTGATAGAAAAGGTATCTAGGAGTGTGCTTGTTAATCCCAATTCCTTTCCTCACTGGGGCTAGGCTTCCAGATAAACAAGAACTGCATTTAGTTTCTAGCTAAAACCAAGATTACCCAATATAATCCTTTAAGACTCAAAATACAACCCTAGCAGAAACAGACTGGAGTTTTAAGTGATATCACTTTGTTATGATTTCCTAACATTTCTCCTAGTTTATTGATACCACAGAGAAAAATGGCTCAGTGTTTTAAATATCTGACTGAAATTTGGGAGCTCAAAATTCAAGCTTTAGTTAAACTGCAAAATATCCCCAAAGATATTATCTTAAGCTTCAGTCTCACCCAATCATCAATATGAAATATATGAAACCCAACTCCAAAAATTCAATTTCAAAACATCATAAACTGAAATGTATCAGCATTACAAAAAGAATTATTTTTGGTTTTGTTTTTTTTTCTTAAACATAAAATAAAATGTTTTAATATTTACAGAATTATCACTATTTATTTATATACTGTCTGAAGCTGCTCATATAATGTGACTCAGCTTCCCAGGTACTTCTAGTCCTTATGATGCTGCCTACCCTCCCACCCCCATTTCCTATGTGACAAAGTTACTGTTCTTCGGGAAAACATCATCCAAGTCTAGCTGTGAAAAGCTGAATCATTGGGCCATGAATACCACAAAAAAGCAATACCACCCAAGTAGTAATGTGCCTTTGCTAATACAACTCAATTTTTCTGTATCTTTCACATGCATTGCAAGCCCTGTTGCTGTTCACCAGCTCTAGGGCCTAAGCATCATGCCTGTTGGCTAAAGTATACTTTATGTTTATTCTCCTTATATCTGTTTGTGTTGCATTCTTACCTTTTGTTGAGCTTAGTGACTCAACCCAAGTCTTCAGAGATGACTTGGAGTGTGGGGTGTGAAAGAACAAGCTTGGGCGAGGTGTACTCTAGATGAAAGAGATTAATTCATCATAAGAGTATGGAAAATAAAGCCCAAAACAGGGGTATCTTAAAAAGATGCAGTTAAAAATGCAAACATATATTGGAAGGAAGATCAGTTCTGCACCTGTTTTCCACACCAAGTGCTCCATTTCTCTTCAGCTAGCCATGCTCTCTTGAGTGCCTGGCCACCCAGACACCTGTTTCAACTGTCCCATCCACTCTGATTCTAAGTCAACCAGGGAAAAAGGGAGCTCTTGATAGAGCTTGACAACTCTTCTCAATTGCTTTCTTTCCAGAAAAAGGAAATAAAAGAGGGCTAGAGTTGAAAGATTGCAATTACAAGTGGTTGATGGTGCAGCTAGCCACCAAGCATCAGAACCTTCTCTCAGGACACTGGGTCAATCAGCCTCCCATTCCACTGGAGCCAGAGGCATAGCTCTGCTACACTCACAGGGAGAGACTTGCTTTTGAGTTTCCCACAGCAGTTAAGGCAAACAGCTCTGTTTCAGTCCCACCACTTTCTTCCTGACATAGCTGATCCTTTCCACAAAATAAAATGAGAAAAAGCGACAATCATTAGAAGTCTAAAACCAGATAGGTGTGAGATGGCTTACTGTACACTTAATCTTACCAGAAATAGTGACCAAGAAGATTAATAACTTCTCAGCCCTTTTTACTTTTTTTTTGACAAAAGAGGAAATATTTATGTCACTGTTGACTGCATTAGGGACCTTGTTTTCAATGAGCACTGAAACATCCAGCTCATCCACATCACCTCTTAACATCGGTCACTTGCAAGGGTCACTGACAAGGGAAGAGCCATAATTAAAAACAATAAATTCCCACTGAGAGAATTTATACATTTTGAAATGGATCTTTAACCTTGAGTACTGCTTCCTGGAAGTGATGTGAAATACTGGAATTCTGAGATCTGGAGCACTGAACCTTATTGGTGGACTGGTTCACTGCTTGTCACATTCAGGAAACACTGGAGTTGAACTCGGATTGTCAAAGCTGACAACTGACAACAGAAAACCTCAGACTTTCATCCCTATGTATGTTCATGCCATCTGTTGTGTGGTTAACCACTGACTACTTTAGCCCTAGCCACACTGGAGATACTTGACTTTCTCACAGAAGACAAGGAGGGGATAGACATTTCCAGAAAGAGACTTTTCCTGCTATTTTAAGGTACTTCTTGTTTCATGTTTCTCCCTCAAAAATCTTCTAGTTCAGTTTCCCACATAGGAAAGATCAAGATATATAAATGTAAAAACATGTCCAGAAAGAACTGTACATCCAGAGGACGACACATGCTTTTTGAAGGTGAAGAGTCTCTAACTAAATCAAATATATCTGCCAAGCCTCACTGCCAGGTACCAGAGTCACAAACCGTAGACAAATAGCTCTGATTTCTCACTGCTCAAGCCCTAAAAGCACATTTTGAAAAAAGACCTATCTTGTCCTGGAGCTCATAATTTTATGTATCTGCTGTGAAAGATGAATAAGCAGACCTTTTAGGAAACAGAATCCAGGACCATAGCTCTTCACTGATGGAAAATGGAAATGATGAGGCATCACCACTGCAAAAATAAATGTTACAGCAAGAAAACCTGGATGAAGGCCAAAACAAAAACTGACAGAGGCTACTTCAGAAATGACAGAAAGAGCAAGAATCAGTAATGCCATGTAAAGCCTAGAGGGGTGAGGGGATTTTTCTCTGAACCTTGTTTTCTGTAATATTTTCCTTTAATGTAAAGCAGAGCTTTCATATTGGCAACTGCTAATATCTCTGGATGAACCTTGGTATCTACCACTCCTCAGGCATTCTGTGGCCTTTTCCATTAGCATAACACATTTCAGAGAGATACAGTGTTCACTACACTGTCTGTTAAGCTATAAATACCTCTCACTAGTGTAGAACCAGAAGTTGTGTTCCTTGCGTCAGGGACTTGATTAAAATAATAAAGGCAATCTTTGGAAAAAAAGTTAATCATTAAGTAAACCACTTTCTAGCTTCAACTTGTGTTTCTTATGGAAAGGGAGGATGCCTCACAGAATATCTACCCCTGTTTTCCTTTCAGGATAAGTTGAAAAGGAAGTTTTACAGGGTTTTTTTCCACTTTGAGCAGAAATAGAGAAGTATCAGAAAACCTGGTTTTGATGAGATTTTTAGCTCAGTTTTGAAGAAACTTGAAGAACATAAAGGTTATACTATGTACCGTTACCCAGCCACTATGGCCAAACCATGTACCTTGTTAGCTCTTGTTCAGGTAAAGCATTTCTTTGAAAATCTATTAGGAAAGATAGTTCATAAACTTGAATATACGAGGTTTCAAAATGGCATAATTCGGTGTTTTTCCTTAATCTTTTCAGGGAAATGAAGCATACCAAGTACCAAAAAAACCACCTTCCAACTCCCTAGGAAGAATTAAGCCAGCCTTTCCTTAAAAGCAGAGAACACTGGTTCTGATACAGCAGAGAAAGACTTATCTCTTTCTCCTCCTGGTCTTTCATAGCTGAAGGATTGTGTATACATACACATGTATATGTAACATCATAAGGAGTTGAAGGGAAAAAAAAAATATATCCAACAACCTACACTAACATCATCCTGTGCTACATAGAAAGTGGGCTGTATGGATCCACATCTAACTAGGATCTTTACTACTGGTTTTTCTTTTCCCTAGACTAAGAAAAACATGTTTTTTTTCCATTGCTAGTTGAAAGGAATACAACTTCTATCTACATTCAACCTGTTGGAAATGTTTTCTTCAGCAACAGAATATTTGCATATCACTATTTCCCTTGTCAGATCCACAACAGCTGTGGGACTTATTAGACTGACCTAACATTGAATATTCAACAATAACTCACTAGTCATTTGAAAGGCCTCATAGGAGGCAAAATATACATGAGCTAGGCCAAAAGATTTAAAGAAGATATATCCCCGACCAGATGCTGAAAACAAAATGCCCTTTGTGCAGAAGAGTAAGGGCTGGTGAGTAGGTGAATTGTCGGGAAGCCTGCACTGACTTGTTATTGTGTACACAGAATTTTTCTCATTTAAAATTGAGGCTGTTGAGGGCTTGGAAATATTGGTGCATTTCTTAACAACGTGTAAATCCTCCCCCTTTTCCTGACCGAGCAACTGTGGACAGCTCCATGGCCCATTTGTGCTTGCTTAAAACCCTTCCCTTCTACAGGAAAATATGATACTTCACATTAAATGTGAAGGCAAATATTTACAAAGCCAGAGAAAAAAAAGTTCTGTTCACTTTTGCTACTGTGCATTGTTAAGCACAGCTGAAAGCAGCAACTTGGCTGCATGTAGACACAACAGGACAGAGATAATGTCATACAACACTAACTTCCCACAGAGCAAAAAGATCATAACTGTGATCCAGAGGAATGAGGCTTTTATATATTAGGATCGAAAGGAGCCTTCAACATGGTGAAAGCCCTGGGCTCCACACAGAGTGGAAAAGGCCTATTGAAGATACTCCAGTGAAATCAGATTAATGTATTCCCTTGTCATAGGCAAGGCCTTCAGCATCGTTCTCAAGGAAGAAGGAACTAGTAAGAAAAAGGAGCTGAGTGACAAGCAGGAGACTTACTCAAAAAGCCTGTACAGAACTTAGAAGCCAAGGATGAGAGATTTACACTGTTCTCTAGGGAAGAAAGTAATTCCAACTACTTGTGAATCCAACTAAATAGTTTAATAACTTCAAAAACATAGCCTCTACCCACCCCTTTCTCCCTGCAAGGTAAGGTAATGAGACCAACTCCTCTTTGCGGCTGTTTGCACTCCCCTTGACCCAAGGGCTATCTCTCCACAGCTCTGTCTGTAAGCTACTGCACTGGAATGAGATCAAGCACACATGTCTGTGTCCAAATTATACATTTTATCAGCAAAGCCTGTCCAGATGGCAGACAGTCATCTACTGCCAGCAATCCACTTTTCCCACTGCTCCGCCACAGCAAATTGATGGCAAGTCATCTCATCAGCCTTTCAAAAGTAAAAGAGAACAAGGATATACAGATGTTGGTCAGGATTTTTTAAATAACAAGCCATCCAGGGAAAAAAATTAAAAATTAAAGCCTGTAGTGCTTCTACAGAACAGAGTAATTCGGTTTAAAATCACACTATTTGCAAGTACTTTCATTTCTGACAAACAGCAAATGCACCAGCTATGGCTGCTTACCAGGCCAGCCCACTCTCTTACCTCCTGTGAGCTGAAGTGTTTGCAAACTTCGCTCCTCATGGCTCCTTCCAGGCTGATATTGGAGTATTTAGGGACTTTATAAATATCCCTCCCTTCTCTCTTCCCCTTTAACACAGGAATTTCTTCTGCTCTTGGAGAAGATTTTTTCTAGGTATTTCCCTGACCTCTTCTCCTTTAGGCAAACTTTAAGCAAAACAAAGAGTCCTAGGAAATCTAGTTTTGGTAATGCTAACTCATTTTGGAGCTCATAAAGCAGTTCCTTGCAGGAGTTCAGAATACATATCAACAAGATGTGAACAAGAAGCAACACTGGATGATTTCTACAGCTGTGTACCATCATAGTATACTGGCTTTCTGACCTCACACTCTGGCACAGCAGCTACAGTAGTAGCTGAGAGCTTTTAGATGTTCAACACAAGTTTCTTGAAATTATGTTGAACTCCAGGAACAAAGCCATTGGCTCAGACAGATGAAATAAGATGCAATTTTCCACTTTTTTTTCCCTTGAAGTCCAGAGCATAGAATCCCTTTCCCCTTACTAGTTTAAAAGCTTTGAGGTTCACATACTATTTTATGTAGGATGACCTACACTACAGCCAGATTTTCAAGTGTGTAAATGCCTGCTCTAAACCATCTCCCTTAGGATCCTCTAATGTTGAGAGGCTGAGAATATGACTATCCATTTCTTGCTTCTCCATTAATTACAAAGCCTCCCATGGGAAGAAGGCTCTGGGTGCTAAATGAAGATGAGCAGAGGCAGTAACAGTGTGTGTTGGTACACATACCTCCATACAAGCACCAAACATGGCAGAGAAATAAGACCTCTGAGCAGTTCAAAGCTCTGAATGAGAGGGTTTTACCCATGAACCTTTTGAGTTTTATTGATTTGTTTGGGATTCTCTCATAAATAAATAGCAAATCATGCTAGATGGCCTTGCATTTAACAGCTTGACCTGAGATTGGATTCTCCATAATAACATTTTCTGTTCCCAAGTACTTTAATACAAGAAGAAAACACAGACAAAACGTAAAGCCAGAAAAATAAAAATACGATAATGTGTGTCAATCAACTCAATGCTCAGGAGTAACAAGTGTGATTCAAATAAATACAGAATTGGATCAGAAAAGTGAAGTTACAGCAGCAGACACCTTTTTGCGCCCTTTTAGTTTTTGCAAAGCTGAAGTTCATTGCATTTCTTACCGTATTTTATCAAAAACAATAAATCCTATTTTGCAGTTGAATTAATGAACCTGACACTCCTAGACTGAAAACTTTTGCTCAGCACAATAGATAATCCAGAAGTTTCTTCACTAAAACAAATACCAAGTTTGTTGACATTTGCATGTCTAGTACAACATTTTCATTTCAGTCTGGAGAAAATAAGAATTAGAAGATGAGAAACCTCTCAAGAAGTTGGTTTTTTTACTTCTGAAACAGGTGTTATTATTTTTATGTCTGTGGCAGTATTTCAGGCTGCGGGTGCAACAATTGCTAAAGGAATAAATGCCCAGAAGTTCAACACTCAATGTAAGCAATCTTCAAACTCCAGAGACTGATGGGAGCAGCACCGGAAACATCAGAGCCAGAAACACTATCCCAAAAGGTCTCATTATACCTGCTAAACAGCCCAGAAAACAGAAGGAAGTGCTGTGATTACAAGGCAGAAGCAGGTCTATCGTCAACTCATGCCTTCCAGATTGCAACAGCATACACGTCTGAGCAGCTTTAAACATCCAGCCAGATGAAATCTGTGTTTGTGAAACAGAGGAGCTCTCTTCCCCTAACCCTGCCCTACATGGTTTGTTAGTAGGCACTCCTGTTCTGCTTTTTCAGCACCTGGGCACAAGGGGAGACATTTGGGAAGCCACTCTTCCTCACCCAGCCCCTCCTCTGGCACGAGATCTCCCTGCACTCTTCCACTCCAGTGTTTCTGTTTGCCCTTTGAACAATTTATAGGTGTTTTCTGACTTTCATGTTTAATCCAGGAGTATATCTTAGTAACTGTTCTTCTCTAGATAGGAGCCTTGAAACAGTAAGTCAAACAGCTTTTAATTCAGTTTAACTTCCTGAAACATTTATAAATCTCTTCGTATTAGAGGCAGCTTCAATTAATATACGTCTCTGGAAAATATTCAAGTTTTCAGTCTTCTCCAGTAGCACAGACTTTAAGGGTTTGATGAATGAGATAAAGTTTACTTACAGAGGTATATGGGAAAACAACAGTTTTCATACACACTTCTGAGAGAGAAGCAAGGTCTGGAAAGACTTAACCAATAATTGGGGAAAGAAGAAAATAAAGATGATGTCCTATGACAGCTACGTTAGGCCAGAAAAGTGAAGAAGTTCTTCATCTCTGATCCCTCCCATCTCATAACCAGACCCTAAATTGCCTTCATTTGTGCGATGACTGAGGAGTTTGCCTTGCAGGCTCCAGTAACACTCCCCAAGAGCAGAAGTATGCAAAGCACCAGGGTAAAAAGGCTGCTCACAATGAGTTTCCATCAGTGCTTGCTTAATTCACTGAAAAAAATAAAAAAAAAGATACGTTTTCTGGAAAATCCAGACAATGTATGGATAACACACCGATGCAATCTGAAAGCGACTGATGTACATAGATTGGTTCAAATGAGTGTCATCAACTTCAGCACCTGGTTCCTGGCAGGCATGAGCCACAGCTGACAGTAGAAATCAGCATTACACCATCCCACTTTTCCTACTTTTAAACACAAGAGCCATTAAAAGTGCTCAGACCTTTTTTTAAGCATCCATTTGTGATAAGGCTGTGACCTCCATATTCCTATAAGGAGGCAATTCTCAAAAATCCCAGGTTTTCACTAATGGCATCTACCATGTGGAATGTGCACATTTAGCTTCCACATTTTACCTGAGCTCACAATGGTTTTACCTGTCCTGGTACCTTCTGTAAAACACATTCTATCTTGGCTCATGACTTTTATCTTAAAAATTACACTTAACATATAAACGGGTGTTTTCTACAGAAAACATTTTCAAGTACTCAGGCTCAGATTTCTGCTTAATCAGTTGTAAAGGTAAGACCTAGGGGAGAAAGGAAAGAAGCATATTTATTTCCTGAATAAATTTTCCAGTGAACTGAACTCTTCAAGTCTTCACCTCATGGCTTTTACAGCAGTTCAGTCTTTTAAAAATAATCTAAATAATCAAAATAAACACTCTAAGATCATGAAAATCCAGGATTTTACATCCTCCAAAATAAATCACATTATTCTGTATATAAAAGACAGAAAACATTCCCATAACCAACAGAGACAAAAAACCTACAAAATTTAATGGAGCATTTCAAATGCTTGGTTAGGAGGCATGGTTAGAAAACTAATTTTCAGACTAGCAGGCCACAAGTGGTAAACGAATTCCCAATACAAAAATGTTTCAAATGGAAATTGCATAAAATGAATGATGCTTATTCATGGCCACAGCAGGCTGAGGAAAAAAATTAATTTAAAAAGTTCTTTTCAAACCCAGCCCAAGAACATCTGATTTCTAAATCAATAGCTGTCTCTAGCCAAACTGAAGTGCTTGTACAACTTCAGACAGGTAATTGCTTACAGGGATTGGATGAGGAACAAGCACATCAAGGGATATTGCTACGTCAATCTCTCTTCATTTATATTTTATTGTAGCCTTTCGGTTGATTCAGAGATCAGCACTGAGAACTGATTTTGTCCCCTAGTAGGTGCAATATAAAGAACTAATGCACTAGGTACACATCTTTGACAGCTACTTTTTCAAACCACAGTGTCACAGCTGAGGGGCAAAGTTAACAGGGAGGAAGCAGTTTTAAGGATTTAATTGTGGGCTGTTTCTTGGTTTTTTAGACTGATCAATATATTTTGAACTAAGGTCCCTCAAAAAGGAATAGGGAAGATGCAGTCACAAGATGTGAAAATTACTTAATTCCAAGAAAAAATACATTTGTAAGACCCTCCATATATGCATAGGATAGGTAATACTCTTGTGTTTCATTATAAACATGGCACACTAACCAAACACCACTTACCTCTCCATTGAGGAAGGCCCATAATATGCATTCAGCCTCACCAACAGCTGATATGACTACTTGGCTTCCCCGCCCCCCCCCCCCAAAATGTTATTTGAGGGACTAACTTCTAAGTTGTCCTTTTAAGTTTTATGGCTTTTATTAAAAAGATTATTTTTAGCTGAAAACCTAAAATTTTCAGTTATTGAAAACATCCTAAAATCCAAAAGATTTACTTTGCTGAAGCACGATTTTCTCTAAATGTATACGTGTCTGTGTGCACACACATGTATTGTTAAATCCATCAGAATTTTCTATGAGGAAAACCTGTTCTATACAGATCTAATTTTCAGTATTAGACTTTTGAGGGTTTTAAGATTGAAAAAGCTTCTTTCAAAGTCCATTTTTGACAGCAACAATAAAACGTTTACATAAACAACATTTATTTTGCCAGTTAAAATAACTTTCTAAAAGTCACCCCCTAGGATACTTACTGCAATAAAAGTGAGATAGTACTTGAAATATTATGGAAGCTCTAAAAGGACTAAGCTTGTATAAGATCTGCAGATCTTCCTCCAGTTTCCTTTGTATAGCTAGAAGCTCTTGGCACATATCTCTTCAGATAAGAAAGCTCAAATATACTACCCTCCTGAGATAGTGGTACTTTTTGTTAGAAGAGGATGTATTTTAATGAACTGGATACATTTAGTTGCCTCTAGTGTTCTCTCTTGCATTCTCTACTCTCCCAGGTGGTGAGTCAAAATTTGCATTTTAACAGAAGCAGAGTACTCTATTGGAAAGACATCATGGTCAAAAGCTTGTACATAGGTTTTTGTCTATTATTTAGTTTATTTAAATTTATTACCTCCTTTACAGTCTCTTGATTAAGGGATACACAATGCTCCTGTTACTTGACCTAAAGTACTTTCTGTATTTTTGCACTCAGTAATAAGATTACTATACTAGAACATTAATTTGATGATCAGCTTTGCAGGGAAATTGCTTCATGTGATTTGCACTGACCTGATAGCACAGAACAGGTAGAAACCTCCTGATCACCTGGAAACTATGCTTGTGTGATGTGGATTTGACTCTGCAAACCCTTTCTTAGAGACAGTTTCAACAATATACAGCTAAAAGCAACTGTACAGCTTCTGTAAGGCAGTAGTTAGATGTGCCTACCTTGACAACCAAGGCAGTGCTCCTGACCCATTCATCAGTGAAGGGAATGGAAGAGCGCAGAGGACAGTCTGTCTATACCAGTACATACAGTTGGTCCCTAATGTTAACTTGCTAAATACGTTTAAAATGTATTCTCACATTTGATAGGTTTTTTTTTTAGTTTCTTCTTACCCAGCCCAGATAATTCTAACAGAACTGGGATGGCAGATGTAGCTATGCTTGCATCTCTTTGCCCAGCTCAGCTGCAGCTAAAAGAAGACACCTGCCCAGAGCCAGAATTATACTGATGGTTGAAAGGGCAGCCAGCCAAACCCAGAGAAATGAGGAGCACTTGCTTTGTCTTCCTATTGAAGAAATCTTTTTCCACTGACAAAACACTTCATGGGAGTTTTCTAGTAATCACTCAACATCAAACCCAAGGAAGAGCTTTGGGATGCAGCACTTTATGCAATATAGGCATTTGCTGTATTCTCAAGTCACTTTCATTTTATTGCTTATTTTCTTCATGGAGTATATAACAGAACTTTGCCTTAAGACTAAAGCAATAGAAATTTGACAGTCCTGACTGAGCATGAGAAAACTTCTGGCAGGCTAAAGCCAAAGCTTGCACATAGTGCCAAGTTGTTGAAGAAAGCAGAAGAGTTTTATCCCCATGGTCCTGACCCAGTACCACTGAGGAAAGGAAGCATCCAAGGAAGACCAAGAGCATGGAATAGCCAAAGCATTTGCTACTTAGTAGCCCCTTGTACTATTCATTATCTTTTACTCCTTACATAGACCCCTTTTCTCCATCCCAGTCATCTTCAAACCTTCCATAACTGTGTTTCTCTAAGTACAGTTTCTTCCCTTCTAAACTGTTCTCCCTTAGATCTCTGTCCAGCAAATACAGCCTTCCTTTCTCCACACCAAACCCCTTATGACTTCCACAAGTCCTACATTATTCCCAGTGACCTGGATGGCAGCACTGGAGCCTGGTGGCCTGCTGCAACCTAATGCAAAATGACACGTCAGGGTAAAAAGATTATTCTACAAGAAAATAAATTTCTGAGGTGGGAAATGGGGAGGGAGGGGGGTTCTCTGCTTCTTCACCACTGCAGCTCACTTGTAACACCTGACTGATATTTTAAGATAGAGTAAAAAGTCTTCCCAAAGAAAATTATCATCTACCCAGAAACCATTTAGAGAGTTTAACCTGAACAGGTACTTAAGTCTACTCTCCCTGATTTGGGAGAGGTCAGCAAATAACCTCCCCCTTGCCCTCACAGCATGGTTTTTTATAGGACTGCCATCACTCTGCAGCACAAAGGCAACAGAGCAGGTAGCACTCAGTGTCCCTGTGCTGTTTGTCACTGCATGAACATGAACAGCCTTCTCTGATCATGAAGGACAGGATGCCATACTATTCATCCTTCACCATCCCACGGGTGGGGGAGAGCCAGAGGGACTGTGATGTCCCCACCAGCACAGCCCCAACAGGGCTCAAGCAGCACTGTGTGCTTCCAGCACTCATGTTTCTATCTCCGTAGCAATGGTCATGCTTGCCTTTCCATCTACTTTCAACTCTTTTATAAGAACATGCTTGTTTCTCCTCACAAATCTGTTTTTCTTGCAAGGAAAATGAACACCATTTATAAGCAGGGCTGAGTATTTGCAGGCTAAAACTCAGAGGGCATCAAAACACACAGTGAGAGGCAACTTTCACACAGCTGTGGTCTGCACACACAAGTCCAGAGGCACTGGCTTACCTCTGGACCCACATGAACCTGACCCACAATTAGTAACTGATCTAATAAAATAACAACAATAAAATCTTGTCTAAAGCAAAGCTCCACTTACAGAATTACCCTGCTGTGACTATATAAAGCATTTTGACTGTTGTAATGCTTCATTTTTTATTAATGATATGAGAGGGGACCAAATCTGAAGGCTCTGAAATCCTTCATTCTTCTGCTGAAATCCCTCTCATACATTATTTACATCCAAGAATTCTCACTCAAACCAAGACATATGTTTCATTTCCCCTTTTTAGCCCCTTTTGCTTTAATGCAAAAACTTCTTAGCTACAGCTGCAAGACAAAAATACAAATGCAACATTAAAAACTGAAATATTGAATAACTGACAGTGGAATAACTGACAATTTTCAATTTATGAAAGATGCTCTTTTCCTCTTATGCTGCTTTTCAAATTAGGAGATGTTTCACTTCCAAATCCACTTAAGATACAAAGTCCACTGAACTGAGACATTATAATCATATTTGCTGATTGCTTTAGCAATTGTCTCCTGCAATCTTCCAAACAAGTCATTAGACTCCCACTGACTGTGGGAGTCTGTTCCAAGATAGAAAAAGATAAAATGGATGTCCAACAATTATTTTTTTCAGTCCAAGTATACTTACATCCCACATTCACACATATTTAGGTCTGAACACACCATTGGCTGCTATTGCTACACAAGACAGAAAAATGATGACCTGAAGGAGCAAAGGCTGTTTTTTTAGCTCTTTACAGCATCGTAAGCCAAAACTGCATCCATGGGAGGAAAATACAACCTGTATCCACCACCCCAGGAGCTGCAGGTTTAATCACTGCTCTCCCCTCTCAGCTCTTCATCAAGCCCTGCAGAACAGGTCAGTGTTGGCAGCTGTGCTTCAGAAGGGGTACCATGTCCTCAGGGGTGCACTTCTTCAGGGAAAACAACAAGCCAAAACTCACCTCCTTTTCTTCTATTGGAAAAACCAGGTTGACAAGGATTGCTTCAGACTGATAAGGATGCAACTGCATGGAGCAAATGTGTTATGCTAGCCAAGGACAGTTTACCTTCAGAGCTGAAGTGCTAGCAGGTTTAGGTGTTGGGGGTTTTTTCTGTGAGTGGGTTTAGGGTTTTTGTTTGTTTCTTTATTAAAGGAAGTTAGTTCATGCACAGCTCTGCAAAGAAATTCCAAGATTTCCTGCAACAAAATGGACTAACATTACTGACTGTTATTCCACGGGGTGGATAGGTTAATAGTCCAGTAACTGGACAACTAGGATTAGATAGAAAACCTGGTTCAGAAGGGTGAGGAATACCCTTTGAGATTTCTAACCATCTTATCTCAATTTTGCAAGCTTTCTTAGTTAAAACTGGTAAATACTGGTTTGTTCTCCAGCCTTCTACATGACCCCTATTACCTAGTCTAATAGGACAGTGTTCTACCTGTTTCTAAGTTCTGATAGAATACAACTTCTTTGGTCTCTGTAGGCTGTAACATATATTAGCATGATCGTTAAATCTTAATTAGATCTTATTCTTACTGATTTACTAGCTTGTAAGCATCTGACCTTCTTTTCCCACCCACCTCTGGGAGGTTGGAGCCAACTTTTATATATTAGAACTACAGCCTAGTCAAAGTTATTCCTTATCATATTTAATGATTTATGCACACAGCAGTACAACACAACCGAAAAGGGAGCTGGGCCAACACAGGCAGTATTGACCACTTTTTCTACAAGAAGAGTGACTGTCCAGGTGTTCACACCCCTCTCCCTGGTCAAAATGCAGCACCCTGGGTCACATCTAAAGCAGAATGACACAGAAAGCACAGATCTGGAAGCATAGATAAAAAATGTGCTAGTAGTAAGGACTGCTAATAAGAAGCAGTACTGAACATGGAAACAAAACTATTGGCAGAAAGGGAATTAAATATCCATCACAGATGTCTTTCAAGAATAAATAATGCAAACAGTGGCTAGGAAGGTGCGTGTGGTTGCTCCTGTTGGTGACAATCTGACAACTACTCGATATTCTGGCCCATATGTGTCCCCCCACCTCTAAACAGAAAAGCAATTCCCTCCCTCTGCAGTTCCTCCCTCTTGCTCTCTGGGAGAAAATACCCAGTCATTTCTACAGCCACACAGCATAGCAAGGGACAGGGCAGCAGAGCCCTTCTCAGCAGATAAGGCCACCTTGGAGGGTAAATCCCAAGGATGCAGAGGATGCAGGCCACTTCCATGGATCCACTAGCAGGACTCCAAACAGACCAGATTTCCCCTTGTTATTCCTTCCCCCTCTCCACAAGAGCTTGGCCTAATCCACCTCCAGCAGTTTGATTCATACCCAAGTCTTAGAGTTTAGGAGGCACTATGGGCTGTCATAGTAATTTACCAGAAGGGCAGAGGGAAATAATAAATCAGTCTCAAAGCACACACAAAACGCATCTTCAGTGCTCACCAGTGAAATAGCTTCTCCATCAGAGGAAGAGGCAGTTGCCAGGCTTGGCAATTAGCACGATGCACTGCTGTTCAGTTAGAGAAATAGGAAACTGTTGTTTTAATCCCACCAACAACCACTGGCAGAAAGCAAAATTCAGCCCACAGTGTAGTCAGGGATCTTCCTGGCATTGAGACCACTGTGTGTTTTTTAGCTTGTGGTTTAGCTTGCCATATAATTACCAGATACCACGCAGACTGCTTGGTAGCCTATGGAATAACCTAGGCAACACAGCAGGAGGGCCTTTCTTCCTGCCTGTGTGTGAGACCATCCCCATTTATGCAGTGGGATAGCGAGGAGGAAGAGAAAATGTCCCACTACTGAGAATAGCTTTTAAGTATATACCATGCATTCCTTAGCTTTGTTTACCTGGGAAAATGACCATGTACGTTAACAGTAGTGTAATTGGATGGTTAATGCAAATATATTCTTTAGTTCAAATGCCCAACAAAAAGAAGGGGAAAAAAAATGGTTCACGCTGAGAGGTTATTTCTTTTTCCAGCAAAATAGAAAACTTGACAAGAAGAGGCTGTTTTCTTTTTTCTGACTCTTTACTACTTATTTGTGAGCTTTTACTTTTCTTAAGCATAGGCCAACTCTTACCTAAACTGTGTCTATCCAAAGCAAGTTAACATTTCCATCTTAAAATTGCAAAGAAAATTGTCCTTATAAGCACATCCTGATTTTAAAAGCGGATATCAAACATGCTGATGTTCTCTCAGTTTTTCTGATAACAACTTAAAGTCATTTCCAGTTAAGCTTCCAGTTGCTGGAAACCAGATGACCATGAAGCCCTGGGCAAGAACAACAGGCAATGAATGCTCAGAACTCAGGAGATTGAGCAGAGATATCATCACCTCAATTGATGTTGCTGGAAGAGGAGCTTTTACAACTGCCAGTGACCCACCTCTGCCCAGCACTCATTGCTGACTGCCAGGCCAACTGTAAGCCACCTACCCAAAGAGCTATAAACCTATGGCCTCAGCATGGGATTCCCCTTCCTACACACCAATACGTCCTGTGTACTGGCACCACAGTCCATCCCAGTCATACCCAGTGGCTTTTTCAGATCTCAGACATGTGGATTTCAGATCTCCAGACACACAGGTTAATCTCACTCAGCTAGTTGGCTGCAAACCTAAAGAGCCCTGGAGTCAGCTCAGATTTACTTATCTTTGGCTGTCCACAGTTTGAAAGCAAAATTTTGGTTCCTCAAGAAACAGATCACAATCTCTGCCCAGTCTCAGCAGAGACTGTTCGAGCAGTCCCTTATATCTCTGCCAGCACACATTGGTCCTCTCTTGCAGTCCCTGCACCAATTCCAAGGCAAGAAAACACAATTGTATAAAGAATAATTTATATTCGTCTGTCAACTAGAAAGCAAATATATATCCCTGAGTGGCAGAATGTTGTCTCTTTCACCAAGATCTCACCTGCAGCTCTCTGATTCTTTATACACAGCTAGCAACAATAAGCATACTGCACACAGATGTCAGGTCTATGGTCAGAGAAGATGCAGAGTGTTCAGTTTGAGTAAGAGGAAAAATTCAAAGGACCAGAATTTGAGAGGCTTTATTACAATAGTAACTGTCCAGGAAAAAACACCCAGTCACCACAGTTCAGTTTTTTTTCTATTAAAATATAATCTTAATGCATCTTCAGAATCCCAAATTATATGAAATTAGAAAATGTAATTCTATGCTGTTCAAATAAAGAAATTAGAAGTGATTACTGGAGCAGAGTAAATATTTACTCTAGAATACATAGCAAGACTTAAGACTTTCTGGCCTTGCTAATTACAGGCAAAAGCCTAAACATTACAAGAAAAGTCTAATGGTGGTTGTTCAGTACAACCCAAACCTCAGTTTAGGACCTAAGTCCTTTCTTAGGATTGTTAAATGAAGATATAATTCCAACCTGATTTTAAAGCAAGTCAGCAATGAGCCAGCACAATGGGTCACTGACTTTTCAAAACCCTTTCTCCCTGAAATAAGGGAGAGCATAAGAGTTGACAGAAGGGCTTGCAGGATCAAGAAGCTTCTAGGAAAAACACCAGATAAGATTAAACAGAAAAAGATTTGGCAGGCTCTGTAATTTGCAGCCATTCAAATACATGACATAATTTAGAACTATATTCATCAGGAGATTATTAGGTTGAGATATAGAGCTGAAACTTTCAAGTAGAAAAGTTTTAGTTTTTGGCAAAGATTCCCTTTCCTCTTCCCCTGCCTCAAAACAAACAAGTTAAAGCATTATACAGAAGTTTCTGAAATGCCTCCAAAATTAGTTGAAATATTTCATTACAGATAAGCAACAAGGTTTTTCTGTTACTGATTTACATTTTGCCTTCATTCTATGATGCAAGATATGCAAAAGCACTGTATCTTTTCTGATATACCAGTGGCACCATGATACACTTTGTATTACTAAAATGCTTTGGTTTTCAAGTATTTTCAAACAAACTTTGTTCCATGAAAAAAAAAAAATAATCTTATTATTCTAAGCATTCTAACCAGCTTTTATGCAGACTGAATTCACAATTTTTAACATGCCCAGCACCTACAAGTGACTAAGTACATTTTACGTTCAATCTAGCTTGCTTAAATAAATAACTCTTTCTCGCATCTGAAGGCGCACAGCAAGCAACAGACCTTTCTGTGCTTTGCAGCAGGGAGGCAGCATAATCCACTAAACCTGACCATGATTTGAAGCATTGATCTTCCTAGACCCTAGATCAGCCTCTGAAAAACAGCTTTCACTGTCTGTTTACACAACCTACAACTGCTGTATTTCCATGTTTTGGTTATTTGGAAAGCAACCAAGGGCAGCATTTGGACTCCCCACTCCAGATACATCCTAGGCTGTATGGAGGCATAGAGGTAAAAGGATGGTGTTTCACTGCTTAATTTTCATTTAAAGAATAAAAGGCAATAATCCTTGGACAACTGTAGGTAATGGCATTAAGCTGGTTACACAGAATAGTATTTTTCATGCTGTTTTGCAATGGAACAGGAAGAAAGGACATTGTCATTGTCATCTTGATATCAGAAGAATGAATGAGGAGTAGGGAGCTGAAGGAATTGGACTTAAATGGGAAGCTTCTTGCATAATCAGGAAATGTAAGAACATTCTGATGTTGAGTCCATATTCTCAGATGTTCTCACTACCAGTAAAGTTTATTCAAACTAAAAATAAAAGTATATTTTTATTTCCACCAACAAAACTGATGATTAATCTTGCTTGACAGTTTCAACATCTACAGTCATTTCTACACCAAAGAATATATTTAGAATCAGGGCAGGCATTTTTCCCATCAAATAGGAAGCTGATTCAAGAAGGAATCAGTACTTGGAAAGCCCTTATGTCATATGGCTCAGGCAGTTCAGACAGCCTTGAACTCTGAACCACAAAGCTGTGGGAGGGGAGAAGGGGGGAAGTCCAGAAAACAGCGGGACACCCTAACACTGTCATCTGGTTTAAAATAGGAATTGAGAAATACTCTACTCACAGGAAAAAGAAAGCACAACCAAACAAAAAACAACCTTCTGGTTTATCATGTTGATCACTTTTTCTTAACTGACCATTCTGTATAAGGTGTTTTTTACTGACATTTGACAGAAGAGATAGTTTTATGAGCAAAGAAAAAAGTCAGTAAGTGGCTTCCCTATTCCTTTGCAGACAATATCTTTCTGTCACTCAGCAAGCCATTTTCCATTATGACTACCACAGTAATGTAGAATCTTTTCTTACTCCTCACAAAGAATATTCATCATTTATAGATAACCTCTCTCAGTTGTTTCTCTTCATCTCTTACTAACAAGATTCCCTCCAAATCTCCATTTATCTTGGGATTCATGAAACTTTCATGTCATTCTTTCTTTTCCAGAAAGACACCTGTTAACTTTCTGCATCAAAGTGACAGAGACTGCCAAAGTTCTTCCTGAAATCAGTTACTCCAGTTCTTCAGCGCCAGCCTTTCAAACTCCTTACCCATAATGTATTTCATAGTACCAATCACTTTACTTCCAATGTTTGTTTCCTAGGAAAAGGAATATTGAACTAGAGGACCATTTTCTTCCAAGTAATCAGAATGCCCTTATAAGACCTCTTATTCACACCCTTTTCCTGTTAAAAGCCCATTGACCATTTTCTAATTCTGCTCTCGTTTTCCTGCCTTCCACAAGAGCTCCCTTCCCCATAAAGTTTCCTAGCTTTGGGTCAAAACTAAAAAGGTCTTAGCTTAAAATGTCTTCATATCACAGAAACACACTTTTTCCACAACTGTGTCTTATGCAGAGGATTGCGAGTCTAGACTTATTTCCACCCCTGCTACTGATACCATTATAGTACTTCAGTGGTGATGAACTAGGAAAATTTAAATTGCTGCAGCCTGAGATGAAAAGTTAATCCATTCCTATACTATCCTCTGTACAGAAGTACAATAAAACACTGACAGTCTGTGCTAGGTGCCATTGGGTACTGAAAACAGCCATTCCCTAATGGTATTGAGAAGGTGTTTACCTGATGGTCATAGCAAAGCTTATTAGACAAGCCATTGGGTGAAGCAGTTACTTTAATATTTGCCCTTCCTTTGTTACACTGATCTTGCCAGAGAACTTTTGCATTTCTGCTTGTAAAAAAATGAAAACCCCACAGAGTGTTTCACATTTTCCACAGACCCCCTGCGTGAGAAAATTAAATCTGGCTATCTTCTTGCAAAAAAAGGAGTCTCAACCTTTTGATTGTAACTAGAATGCTTTGCTGAGTATCAGACTCTAATGGCAGGTAGCACATGCATAAAGCAGACATAGCATTATACCTCTGGGTGTATGATCTATACTCCCAGCAAACCTCATTTAGGAAAATTTGAGAACAGGAGCTTGTATTGCCGTCCTCTGTTTATGAAGTCTTGATGGATCTTACTTCCATGACCATCTGCCTTTTGAAGCCATCTATATTTCTGGCCTTCAAAACACATTCAGTGCAGTACATATATTGCCAACACTGCCATCAAATTTATTTGCTTTCAGACCTTCTGCATTATTTCATTTGGCCTTCAAGTTCTTGTCCTGACCAAAAGTATAATTCACAGATCTTTCCTGAACAACAATATTCAATCCTAAACCCATCACTGTGCGCATACAGCTATGGGAATATTCTTCTCAGTGTTCATTAGTTTGCCTTTACTAACAGAGAATTATTTTGCCACGTTTTTGTTCATAAACTTGGGATTGTGAAATCCTTCAACAACAGTTTTAATTTTATCTCCTTTTGTATGAAGTCTCAGTTCTCTTCTTTCATTTACCCCTTTTCCATATTGTTAAGAACATACAGCTTCTCCCACTGCACAAACTGATTTTTAACTCATCTTTTACAACATGCCACTTGCATGAACATCAGCAACAGCTCAGTTACTACAAAACCCTCTGGCTGAAACTAACCAAAAGCCTTTTTTAGGACACTAGCTTTATCACAGTATCCAGATCATTTTGCTTCACACATTCATTGGCTCATGTCAAATTTAAGAGTTATAACTTCTCCCCAGAACACCACATTAAAAATCAACAGACATATATTTTGATAGCAAACAGCAGCTCTTTTCACTGGTGTGTGAATGTACGTGACAGTCAGTAGCTCAAATTTGCATTTTCTTTCTTTTAGAAACCTTGATCAAGTATCCCCAATATAGTCACTTGCCACTCACCCTCTTCTTAGAGCTTTATTGGTTCTCTTTTGGGAAGAGATGAATAGACCTTCTTTTACCTCTCTCTTCCAGTAAAAGGGACTTGTTTTTCCCAGTTCTAGTAAGAACAGACTGTTCTTTATCAAATTACAAAAATCAGTGTAGGAGAGACAACAGCAAAAATAACAGGAGGACACAGTAAATTAAAAATGGCTAAGGATGCATGGCTTACAAAAACAACACAAGTTTAAATTACCTCCTTGTACTTTGATGCTGACTTTTGACAAGCTTTATATAGAAATCTACTGGGGTTTTTTGGGTTTCTGATGGATTTTCTTAGGCTAGCTCTGGCACTTGACAAGGAGACAGAAACTTGCACTGTCCCAGAAAGGACTGGTGGGCTCCACAGTATTTACAGGAAAATAAATATACGATCTTTTCTTGTAGCACTTACAACAAAGATAAGGAGTTTTAAATAGTCAATCTTTAACCCCATCAGTGCAAGCACCCAGCTCAGCTCCAGCAGGAAGATTTAGCACTGCTAATGCCCCAGAGAAAAACCCTAATACCATTAGGCCTATTATCAGCACAAATCCATGTCCAAGTATGTTATCACTCGTTACATTTAGTTTCTTTTTCCTCTCACTTCATATGATTTTTTTAACATTGCTTGGCTAAACTAGTAAAATGATGACCAAGCTGTTTGAAAAGCAACAAAAGTTCTTAGCCAAGGTTGATAGGGTGCTGTTGGCATCAGAAACTGGTTCACCCATTGACAAGATCTGGAATCCCCTCAAACAGAAACAGGATGTTATATGCAACAGTAGAGAAGGTGACACCTATTACTAAGGCAAAAACATTCCCAAGGATAATACTGTAGCATATAGGAAAATACACAAAACTAGGAAGTTGTTCCCTAGGTACAGTCATTAATAGCTACTCACCAGATACAAATACATTTTTTAACTAAGCAGATTAGTCCTTGAATTTAAAGAAGCTAACATTCTAGGACCTATGTTAGCTGTAGGGGTAAGACTAGAGTTATTGTTCAGTTGTAATTAACTGGATGACGATTGTGAGTGGGGTAAATCTAGAACTTGAGGTCTGAGCCTGGTCACTGCTGTCTTGCCTACCTTCTACACCACTCCTTTAAAAGTACTAATTCTGTTATCCACAGATAATTTGAATGCACACATACCATAAGGGCTTTGAGATAATCTTCCTTTTACAGGCTGATAATTGGAGTGCTAGTAAGTCATAAAGAAAAAAACAAAACAAAAAAAAAAAATAGAAGTTTGTTCAGGGTTTATTTTGGGAGGAGTGAAGGGAGCTACCAACAGGGGTAGCTTAAGGGTTTTTACGTGGGGAAAAATATAGCTATTCAACTCCAGCAGTAAACAGAAATCTGGATTATAATTGCTAAAACCACTGAACTGCAGACATCTGTAAACATCTCTGTATTTAGATTAGTGCAAGTATAACTAAATCTCCTTTCTTTTCAGAACAAGAAAGGTGGATTAGCTAGCTCTGAGTGTGGCTATGTAGAAGAGAAAGGCAAGGAAGCAAAAGGCAATCTTTGGGGTTTGTTGTGTGTTCACTTCTGGAGTGCTCTGTAACAGAAGAGTAACTGAAGCGAGTAGTACAGGCTGCTGGTTCCGTAACTGCTAGAGAAAAAAAGATGAATGCTTAAGAGAAACAAATTACATAAGCAATAAAAGCGCATGTAAAGTGATTTGGGAAAGGGCAGCTTTCTCCCTGGGCATTGCTGATGGAAGCTGGCAGTTGGCAGCTAGAAGCTCTAGGCGCTGCCTGACAGACTTCAGGATGGTATGCCTTTGAAGAAACTGCAAACCTGTAGTGAGTGACAGCAGTAATCAGCCAGAGAAGAGCATGTATTACACCTTATCAAATCAGAGTGTGCCAATGGTTCAGGAGAGAGCCTCTAAAATAAAAAAATGCTCAGAGCATTAAGATAAACAGCTAAAAAAGCATTAATAATAGCCATTAAAATGACTTGTAGCACACAGTCATTCGCTATAGACACAGGTTGCAATGTGTGTCTTAAAGATTAAACTTAAAATTCAGAAAAAAAACCTATAGATATGTTGAGCATCATTAGCAGAATATCTCTGGTCTTAAGAACAAAACCAGAAGCACTAGTGACAGGGAACACCCATCACATTGTAAGGATCCCCGCTTTTTCACTGGGGACCCTCATACATGGACACATCAACGCTTCCATCAGAAGACAGCACTGAGCTGAGAGTAACTGAGCTCAGCACCTCTTCGTATTTTGGAATACATTCAAGGCAACAAGATGGGGCCAGCCAAGCAGTATAAATCAAGGGTTTGCATTCCTGATGTCACATCCTAAGGGCTAATTTCAGAAATTGTTAGTTCTTAAAAAAAAAAAAAAAAAAACAAACCAAAAATCTAAGAACGTGGCCCTTGCAAGTGCTCTGGGAAGCCAGGAAACGCATTTATGTCAGAGATAATGAAGAATACTGCTTCAGTGATTGTAATATCTATTGTTTCAATGTTTTTAATTTCCCAGATATCATCAAAATTCAGCTACAGATAATCATAGAACAGTTTGGGTTGTAAGGAATCTTTGAAGGTCATCTTCACCCCCTGCTGCAATAAGCAAGGACATCTTCAATTAGATCAGGTTGCTCAGAGCTCCTTCCAACCTGACTTTGAATGTTTCCAAGAATGAGGCATCTACCACCTCTCTGGGCAAGCCATTCTAGTGTTTTGCCATCTTCTTAATAAAAAGTTTCTTCCATCTAACTAATGTGAATTTACACTCCTTTAGCTTAAAACCATTCCCCGCCTTGTCCTATCCCTACATGCCTTTGTAAAAAGTCCCTCTCCAGCTTTCCTGTAGGATCCTCTAGGTATTGAAAGGCTGCAATAAGTTCTCCCTGAAGCCTTCTCTTCTCCAGGCTAAACAACCCCAGCTCTCTCAGCCTCTCCTCATAGAAGGAGCATTCCATTCCTCTGACCATTTTTGTGGCCATCCTCTGGACCTGCTCCAACAGGTTCATATCATTCCTGTACTGAGGACTCCAGAGCTGGATGAAGTACACTCCAGGTGGGGTCTCACCAGCATGGAGTAGAGGGGCAGAATCACCTCCCTTGACCAGCTAGCCATGCTCCTTCTGCAGCTCAGGATATGGTTGGCTTCCTGGGCTGCAAGCACATATTGCCAGCTCACATCCAGCTTTACATCCACCAGTACCCTTAAATCCTTCTCAGGAGGTCTGCCCTCAACCCGCTAATCCCCCAACCTGTATTGATGCTGGGGGTTGTGTCAACTCGGGTACAGGATCTTGCACTTGGCATTGTTGAGCCACATGAGGTTCATTCACATGGGCACACTTCTCAAGCTTGTCCAAATTTGCTGAGGATGCACTCAGTACCACTGTCTACATCAGTCGTGAAGGTATTACACAGTACCAGTCCCAGTACAGAGAGTGACCTATCAACTGAATGATGATGTGATTTCCCCAAGCTCATAGAACATGTGGGAGGGAACAGAAGTGAGCAGCCTAGAAAGCTGCTGCTCAGCAAAGGTGGATTTTATCCAAGAAATAGAGAACTAATAAACACTAGGCAGGGTGTCCTCAATCACTCTGCAACAAGGCTATATTTCTTTCCCATTTCTCTCTACTTGGGTTTGGTTTTCTTTGGTCTTTCTGTAAAAGATTCATAAAGGTCAATCGTATACCTAAAATTTTTCTAGCTATCTGATGTACTGTATATGTGACTGCAGTACCTCAAGAAAAAAAGAAGTCAAATTTGGAATGCAGCATAGGTGAAAAGAACAAATGCAGTTTGGAGGAAGGACACATCATATGAATAATAGATGCCAAAAAGCATGAACTGGAGACCCAAGACTTGCACAACTCTCTAGGAAAGATCAAAAATTTCCTTTCTTCCTTTTTACAGAAGTTGTAATAAATGCCTCCTGTTCAAATATACATTAAAATAATCTAGTTTTATCTCAAAACCATCTCTTCAAACAGTTGCCCAGCAAAAATCACAACCCCAGAAAATCTGCCTTTAATTTGGGAGCCAAGAAGCAATAGCCTTACTCATTGGCAAGCTTCCCAGAGGAGATGTAACAGGAACATAATGTATATCCTCATCGTGGTTTCTTATTCTCTTTAATATAGTTTCAGCACATTCAGTCTATGAAGCTATAATTGCCAGAAAACTTTAAAAAAGTCTTTCAATATAAGCATTACTGTGCAAAAGTGTTTGAAGGCAAGAGTGGGAGGGGATGGAAAGTAGGTGTTTAGTCAAAGGAACATTAATTGGAAAATAATAATAACATTTTCTCCCATACTAACAGGGAGATTTACATGCAAAGAAGGCTGTTCCATGCAGGCAACACCCCAAATTTGTATATTTATCAGCCAAGTTAAGCAGCTGTATTCCTAATGAAAAAAGCCTGTTTATTCATGCTTTAAGAGCAAGCCAACTGTCTCTCGGTAAGCCACATTATGACTTGTGGTTAAGCAATGAAGTATTCCCCTGTTCATGATTTCCTCCGCCTAAATTCAGGGGCATATGAGAAGAAACAAACACCATCAGAGGCCAGGCTAATTCCCTTGAAGAGGAAAATCCACTGAAATCAGCAGCTAAGCTAAGCAATTCCTATCTGTGTCAACTGGTGCAGAAAGGCTTTTGAACCTGCTCTCAATGAAGAGCAGTTCAAGCAGGGATGTTAGGATTTACCCTTTTCATCTGTACACCCACCATGCATCAGATGAATACAACAGCAATGTAAAGGAAAGGTGCAGCCGCAAATGCTTCCAGTAGAGCCTGACCACCCTGTGTTGTTGCTCACCACCATATGCCTCATCTGTGGGACCGGAGGCCTGGCCAGTCCCAGCCTAAACCAGCTCTTGCTTAGTCCACTCCAGTGCTTCTGTTTCAGAGGTGGTGGCACAGAGAGCAAGGCCAGCAAATGCAGTGGGCGGACACCTTCCTTGATCCAAGCCCTTCTCTAACCTAAGGGGAAGCAGTTTTGCTCATTGACACAAAATCAGCTTCCCACCATTTAACTCACTTCCAGAGCCCTCACACACCAGGATTACATCTACACAGCTGGAGAATGAAGTCTTCCCTTCCCTATGAGTTTCTTGGTACCAATATATAACACTTTTCAGAATACAAGAAAGGTCAGACTAAGCTGACAGTCCTATCAGCCTTGATTTCTCAGTCTAAATTAAAACATGAGAGGGGTTTTCAGCCAAGCTTCTTGTTGCTGTTTTGTAATCCTTAACACTAATGTCTAGCTGTGCTGAACATAGTCAGGACTCCTACAGCTTTTGTTGGGTTTAATATAGCTAAATCTATGTATTTCTAAAAGTTCTAGGATAAAAAGATACAGGATTATCAAAGTCAACTTTATGGAAGAAGCGAACATGAACATCTAGAGATGTTTTGGGAAAAGCAGCTTTTCCATTTGGCATAAACCAACAAGAAAAGTGAAATTAGTTACAATTTGTTTGCACACTTTCTATTCCTCTGTGGCACAAGAGCAGTTCCCATCTGTACTATTGACTTTTCTATTACCAGACCAATGCTCTGAAAATATCTTCACATCCAAGTGCAGAAAGAGTGACCTCCTTGGCCCAGTGGTCCACAAAAAATAAAATCTCTGCAGCTTCATTGGTGCAGAACTCTCTGCTTCCCAGGTAGTGGCCAATTTCTCTTTGCCTGATGGACACCTGGTGTTGCACAACTTAATCCTACAACTGCAATAGCTTAAATACACAGGTGGTCCTAAAGATTCACCTTGGGTTTTATTTCTCTTTCAGCTCCCATGTCCCTGCAAGTCACTAAATAATAATAATAATAATAATAATAAACAACTAAAAAAATGCAGAGACATCTTTAAACCTACTGTTGACATTCCTGTGCTCTACTCCAATCTGAATTTTATTGTCAATTTGCAACTATTTTTCCACTTTCTCCCCCTCTTGCTGCCAATCTACCATAGGGATTAACTTCTCTCTTCCCTGCTTCATTTAAGCATCCAGCCCCACCTTGTCCCAGTCTCTGTTTCTCCAGCAAGAAAATAACTGCACTCATCCAGCCCCACCACAGACTCCTTGACTTTTAGCAAACATTAGTACAGAGCAACAAGAGCTTTCCCCTTTGAGCTGGATTTTCAGCCGCTGTTCCCTCTTCACACTCAACACAAAGATGTTAACAAAAGCTCCTTGAAAGCAATACCAGGAAAAGCAGTACTTTTCTCAGTACTTTGTGCTGAGAGCACACTAATTTCTTCCTGTAGAAATGGACTCTGTGCCCTCTGCACCTCAACAGATCAATTAGCTACACAGTCTCAACTTCCACTCAAACACATGCTCAGTTATTCATCAGCAAACACATTTAAAGAGAAGACAGCATAGGCTGAGTTCTGTTTAAAACCATACCACTTAACTCAATTTAGCAAGCATTAGATTCAAACTGCTTTCAGTTTGTTAGCTCTTCTTGCAGAACTTTGAAGGCTTACACATTATCTGAACTTCAGCTGATCAAGTCTGAAAATGAACCACCTTCTGCACAAAATCCAGCATAGTTCCATCTCACATTTGAATTCTAGGTTTATCTTAATCTCATAGAACTTTTTAAGCTCAAAAAAGTTATTTGGAAATTTAACTGCCTGTTGTGCCAAGTACTGACCAGTAAGTTACTTATACTAAGCAGTACTCTGAAGATGCGTTTATAAACAAACATGAAAATATCAAAGCTATACTTAGATATGTAATTGCAAAATTTGTTCCTAATTTTTTGTTAACTTCCTACTAGTATTTATGAAATGCACAGTGCACCCGCATTAAGACTGCATGGTCCTAGATTTTAATGTGTAATGCATTAATATAAATTATGCAGCTATTTAAGAGCTGGATGCAATATTTGTGGATAAAATCTGTTAGAAATCAATTTTTAAGGTCTTTCAACTGGATCTGCATTGAATTTAATGACACAAATTTCTTGGAAGATGGTACAGGGGCAGATATGTTACTTGCCTGGTAGTTGCCTCATCTTTCAGGCAGAGAGGGAAAATCTTTCTGGTAGCCATGTCCAGCCCTGACCTTACAACCTTGAAGTTCTGTCTAGCTGCCTACAGCCCCATCTGCTCCTCAGCCTATTGTTGCAAAGACTTCCTCACTTCCTGGCTTTTGGTAAGATCTTTTGCCTTGTACCTCTTGAAGATTCAGCTCTTCTGTCCCTTCTCCCAGCCTTCAATCGAGTGTTTATCTGTCCTTTAAATGCCATTGAAAATTGCCCCTTCAGCCTGACTGCAGGCAGTGGCTTTCCCTGTCAGTAGTCTAAGACCAACCTAGGAAGCTACTGTCTCCTAACACTGATTCAGGTCAGAGTTTTCCAGTGATGCTGACATTAAGTTAACCTGTCCCTTGATCACGTTTCTCATCTCCCTGAAAAAGTTTTGGAGTTTTAAAGTGTTAAAACAAAGAACGGCAACAGCAAATGTGATGCTGCAAGTAGGAGGAAGATTAATTCACATTAGAAAAAGTTAGCAATTAATAACTAGTTCCAGTTTGTAAAGCCATTTGGAAAGATGGACTGTCATAAATAGCCCCTGGTTTACCTAGAGAGCACAGAGACAAAAGAGTGGCTTATGAAGTCCGCAGTCATTATTGGGTAATGCCCCAGTATTAGCATATTAAATATATCCTAATCAATGACACAACAGCTTTGCAGTGCTAATCATTGCAAAGTCATTTATTACAGCCTGTATCAGACATGTTTTAGCTTACATTAGCATTCACTTTACAGAAGACTAAAACACTCCAGTGCATTAAACCTCTTAGCTAACAGCAGTGTTAAAGTCCTGCACTTGACTGTCACCTCATGACAGTTCTTCTGATCACACAGAACACTTTGGCTACTCAAAAGGTTAGGTTTAAACCACAAAACATTTCAGGTTAGACTCTGAAAGATGTATCACCTGGAATACATGACTGGGAACCTTCTAGACTAGCCTAACTGAAAACTACTTATTTTGCATGTACATGGAACAATGCAGTAAACAGGCAGAAAGGAGCTGCCATAAAGTCCAAGTAGTTTTGTAATGTTAGTGGCAGAGCAAGTTACCCCATGCAATGCATCAAGCAGAAATAACTACACTGTTTCACTACCCAGTATAGATCCTTTAGAACTAGGTAAGTCCCTCTGCATGGTTTTCTGTACTTTCAACTCTGGAAACTCCAGCAAGTGTAAAGACATGCTGTATAACCAAGACTTGGAGTTTTCAGCACAGAGGCATCTACCTTAATATCAAATCCTAGCAGAGACAAAGCACTGCATTTTTAACACTGACATAGTCCTCCAAGATCAACTTTATTTGCAGTAGAGACCAAGCATTAGAGATGGCTATATAAGTTTACTTCACTTAAGACACTATCACATAGGGCTTATTACTGAAATGAAAGACCCCCAAACTCATAGTATACTTGCTATTCCTCAGCTGATCTAAGTGCATGGAAAAAGGCATGGTAGAATTCATTTTACCTCTGAAATTTAAACAGTTTAACCATGCCATCTAGATTACTTTGACCACATATAAAATACAGCTCCAAAATCAGGTCACCCTGTATCTCTTTACAGCACTAGAGTTTGTGTCACCTTCATCTCTCCTAAGCATCAGACTGATTATCATGCCCCAGAGTTTCACCGCAAGCAGCACTGGTTTAAAGCAAAGCCTTTGTATGCCAAGCTTTGTACAGGGATGCTTGGTATTTAAGCACAGGCCTTTTTTTCACTGCATATCTGTTACTTCTCTCTTTTAGTCTGGACAATGGAAATACTGTTTCATACTTAGACCTTCATGAGCACAAATACAGTGTCTAGAAAAGGTGTAATAACTTTCAGTAACATTTAAAAATGTGTTTCTGCAAGTATTAGGCAGTTTAAGAGCTAGAAGTTTAGGTTGTTTAAAACAGGTATTTTCACTTCTCGCCAGCTTTTGAGAAAGAAAAAAAGCTTTCCAAATTACAATATGTAAAATGATTTCCAAATTACAATATTTGTAAAACAAATAGGCACCTCAGAGGTGTAACAGATCCTAAAGGAACAGTTATAACCTGCAGAATTTGTAGGTAATCTAATCTTTTTCCTGTAACTTTTCCTTAAACCACCAAGCAGAACCGAGGAAATAATTTTATCCCAGGAGATTTTCAGTGTTACAGTTCAGTATTACAATATTACAGCATTGCAGTTCAGTAGAGTGCCTGTTAAATTTTACATGACAACAGGTAAGCCTGAAAGTAACTGATTTTTCAGCTTTTCTAAAGAAACCAAAACCAGGCTTATCATGAATGAATACAATATTGGTTCTACTTACCGGTGTTTGACTTTCTGGTACTGAAAGTCATCCCATTACATAATGCATAATATTATAGTAGAATATAGTTTTATGGTCTGAAGCGACTCTTTTGATCACTACTGCAGAAGTATTAGCTCATGCGGACCAGCGAGTAGCCTATGATACATAGTAAGACATTGCATGATGAATCATTTAAGGCACTGAGGCATGATGCTGTTACCAAAGAGAGAAATTAAGATGCAGGGCAATGGAGACAACGTATCATATGATCAGATTTGAACAGATAGAAAGCTAATGAAGCAGACAGAAAAAAGCTAAAACATTTTCAGTACTATAGTGTTGATTAAATATTGTATTGAACATAAGAGTATTTTTGTGCTTTTTTTCCTGGATGGCATTCCAATCACAATTAAGTTGAAAAGATGAAGGCTACAGCACTTCACAGATGCATGGTGGTGCTTACCCAGTGAATTGCTCTAATGAAAGTAAAGCTCAGCTTCAAGCCCTGATCCCATGAGAGGCACTACAGAGTTCAACAGCCAAGATTCTTGGCATTGGCAGAGGCCTAGTGATACCAGTCAGATCCTTAGGGAAAGCTGTGATTTCTCACACAGGTACAGCTATCTGCTTCTGCATGGGAAAGTATCTTCTGTCACAGAGCAGTCTAAATACTTGACTCAATCTGCTATTAAATCTACAAAGCAGCAATGCTTCAAGTTTTCAGTTTGGCTTTGGTTAGAAGATCAATGCCATGCAATCCCCAAATCATTTCTTACATGAGTGGAGAAAAACTGCTGAAGTGTTCTGCCACTCAGAAGCAGAAAGCTGAGCCAATTCCAGTCAAGCAGATGCCTACTCTTCTCCATGACTTATTACCTTCATTAAAGAAACTTCCAACTAGTGAATTATATGATGCATTACGTATAAAGGAGGCAGAGCTGTTCTTACATCTTCTTCTTGCATTCCCCCTTTCGTCCCCCCCAAAAAAAACCACAAAACCAACACAACAAAACAAAACACCAGCCTTAATTCTGCACTAATAGAAACTTAAGAGCAAGAACAGGAATAAACAAATCCTCCACTGCTTTCAAAGGTGTCCCTGTTAGGGGACACCCTACTTTAAAAAGCATCTTTCACAAATAGGCTGGAATTAGTGATATCAAAAGACCTTCAGACAGGAAGAAAGAAGCAATGTTAGGAAGCACATAAGGCAATCCTTCCCTAAAGGAGCAGGAACTCCAAAGGCTTTAGATCAGCGAGTTTCAGTGAAGCACCTTTCCTGTCCTGTTTCAGTTTTAATCTCTACCCAGCTGCCTAATCTGTTGGACAGACAAGACAAGCTCAGCTCAGAGTTTTGGTATCTTCTGTCCTTTAAGGACACTACCCAGCTTGATTTCAGGCATTCCACTTTTAGTGGAAAGGTTAGAGACTCTAGTGATATAATTATTTCAGAAATGTAGATACGCATATGCTTCACTGGCAAAATCTCAGCAAAGTAGATATAAACAACAGTTACATGCCACGTAAATCTACAACTGAGCTTTGAAAACTATGTATCTCTGGTCCAGCTATTGGCTGGAAATACAAATGCTGACTGCTCAGACAGTATCTGCATACCGCATGCCTTTAGGTTTCACAGGCTGATCACTCTTAGTATGTGTACCAATCTGGGGAGTCCATGCTCTCAAAGATAACTGTAAATGGTCATTTTTCCAGAACTGTTTGGAGGAAAGCGTTTGGTCTGAACGACCAGGTATTTGGTACAATATCCCTCATAAAGTCTCAAGAATTTATAAATCAAGTACTGATAGGTGCTGGGATGCTTCAACATCCACTGAGGATCTATCATTTGTTTAGGCCATGCCAGGACAGGAACCATAAACCAGCTCTTTTGCAATACATCGGAGAGAAGCCTAGGAAGACCACATACTGATACCATTTTTAGTTGGCCCTGACTACATCGGTTTCTTCATAATGCAGGGAAAGACATTGTATGCAGCAAGTATCACATGGCTCAAAGCTTCATTTGGAAGGGACCTACAACACTCATCTAAGTCCAACTGCCTGATCACATCAGGGCTGACAAGAAGTTAAAGAATGTTACTGAAGGCATTATCCAAATGCCTCTTAAACACAGACTTGGACCATTGACCACCTCTTTAGGAAACTTGTTCCAGTGTACCATAGGTCTGCTTTTATTCTCAACAATAATTCTTACACTGTCATTTTTCGTATTTCCTACAGGAACAGATAACTAATGTTTATTTATCCTTACCTGACTCTGGTCAAAAGTTTCTCCAGCTTAAAGAAGAGCTGCACTGACACTGGACTTCCAACCAAGTCAGTCAAACATGCCACATTTCAGAATGATATAGATGCATTGGAAAGCACAGGTTTCTGATTACCCAAAGCCTCTATTTGATGTTCCTCATTTCTGCAAGCCCTGCTTTGCTACTGACTAGGGGCAGATGCACCTGAGCAAAATTAACTGCAACAGCAGGAAAGTCATAGATGAGTGGTGGTTTACAGTGTCCATGAAGTAGCAAATTGCTGTCTGTTGAACAGTTGCTCTCCTTCGCCCATGATGGATACCACAGTTTCATTAAGAAGCCACACACTCCAGACTCATTTCACAGCCCACAGATATTCTGCTTGAACGCTAATTAACTCACATCAATCTGCAGTTCAAAGAGCTGTGGTAAATGAAATTGTTGCTAAAGTTACCATGCTTCTGTTGGCTACTGAACTCTGCTCAGAAGGCTTCCCCTCCCTTGGTCAAAGTCTTAGTGGTTCCCAGCATACTTTTCCTTGTTAAGATTTTAGATGAATAAAAATTCAGAAGATTTGGGGTTCACTGCTCACAAGTGCATATGGCAGAACCTCAAAGAGTTCCCCAAACCACAACTGGCACTTTCTAGAAAGCTTCAAGTCTGTGTTTTATACCTTCTGTTTAATCTTCTCTCAGAGCAATCCCCCTACAAAGAATGTGTAGGCATCCAACATATTAGCTTGCCATAGACGATAAATAATGAGAGAAATGCACTGACTTCTACCTGCAGTTTGAGGTTTGAGCCCTCCTTTTGGCTTTAGGAGGATCCAAGCATGTGGATCACTACTGCACAGTGACCTGAATGCAAAGATACAGCTAGAAAGCGATAAGAGTTGTCCATTTGAGATCAGAGTAAGCAGCATAAGCACAATGCTGCTATTTTTCCTTCCCAGCTGCTGTAAAGAATTCAATCCAGAAGAGGGATTTTACACTTAAGCTATTTCATCAGTGTCTTCCACAAGCAGATGATCTTGCTTGCTTTGCTGTCACTACCTCTGTGCTTCTCAGCAAGACACACACAAAGTACTTCACAACGGTGCTCCCATTAAATGGGAGGGTGGTGTTCCTGGGCAGCCTCTCATCTGTCCTTGCATTCTTTCTGCATCACATATCAAAGCTTCATTGCTTGTGGTCTCTAGGGTTCAGAGGATCAGAACACCTCTGTTGTGTTGCCTGCAGTGTGCTACACACCTTTGTGCAAGTTTCTTGTGTCTGGAAGCAACAATAGAAGGCCTACAAGACCTTTACTGGACAACCAGTAAAACCAAGGATGTGAAGAGAGCATGATCCAGCTGGTCATGGATGCTTTCTTTGGTTTGCCAGGTCAAAAGGAAACAAAGCTTCCTTTAATGTTTGCTATCTTAGAAATTCTGAAGTCAGTGGAAGTAGTTTTGAGAGGTTTAGAAATAACGTATGAGATAGCTCATCCTTAGGTATGTCATAGCATGCTTATCTGTACTAATATACTAAATGCAAGCCAACAACTGTCAAGTTTAGTTTCAGTGAAACTGTACACAGTTTAGAAAATCAGGGTTACAGACCCCTCATCTGCAACTGGAGCTTGTATAAGAGTCAGGCACATCTACTCATTTGAAGATAATAATCCCACAAATAAGAGAATTTTGAGAAGTACCTATTTCCATCTTATATCATGAAGAATATAATTTTCTTTAGCATTTTATCTGGCAGAAGCAGGAGGAGGCTGTTCAGAGAAGGCAGAGCTGTCGCTCAGTGTTGTACAAATACAAAAGATAAAACCTGCTCTGAAAAGAGCACAATATACTTGACAAGAAGCAAAGACAAAAGGCAAAAGGTAACTATTCAGAGAGCAGAACTTAAAAATGAGCTTGCTTCTCATGTTTTCACAAGCAATTATTAGACTAATAACAGTATTTCAGGAATTGCACTACCCTGCAAGTATACAGAATTTATTTAGAAGCAAACTGTAATGAACACATGCTTGCCTAGCACTTTCCCACCTATTGAGCTGTGTTGTACACTATTTGGATGCTTTACAAAGGGATAAATAAGAATGATGAAGCCATGTCATTTCCTACTCTCATTAAGGTAGATAAAGCAGGGGAAAGGGAGCTTTTTATTCTGCCTCCCCACCCCTAAACCCCTGTCCACTACCTGGTTGTTACCCCAGGAGGTTGTAGGTGTGTCCACCAGAAGGAGACATCATAATCAAAAAGCTAAATTAGATGGGACTAATTTAGTTTATTAAGGAATACAAGTATTCAGGCTCAGATAAAGAGTGAAATACTAGTTTCCATCTATGATTACTCAAAGTGCTCAGAAAAACACACATATGCACTCATAACCATAGACTGTGCTTGTTAGCAATTGCTCTATCAGTGGTGGTGAAGTAGATTCTAATCTACATTCTTACAATATCAACAATGATGTGCAACACTATCACACTAATACTGCAGCAAATAGGTGGAAACTTCCCAATTCCTATGTGAATTTTCACACTCCATAGCACAGAAAAGGCTCATCATTGACTGCAGGTAGAGTGACAGAAACAAAAGCTTTTCTTCCTAAGAATATAGTTTGCACTTCTGTTTTGTTGCCTTTTAAAGTATCTTGAGATGTTTAAATCTGAATTAGGATATCGTGTTTTAATAAGGCAAAATGTTTTGTTGAAATACCATTGGGGAAAAAAAATCATTTTGGAGGAAAGATGTTTTAATCTTTCCCAAATGGAAGAATACCAACCATGTTTATTTGTGCTGCTTTTTCCTCAGAATGGCAATTAGCAACACAAATTCACTCTCTCCAAGAGCTTCCCAGCTAGCTTATGCTTCAAGGACTTCTTTTTCCAATGCCAGCAGGTGAATAATTTTGTAGTAAGGTCCAGCTGTGAGCCCAGCCACAGGCTGGGCAGGTACTCCACAGTTCCAGTAGCTTTTCAGTCAGCCAGAAGCCATTTGTAAGAATAAACATTGGAAATTCTTGAGGACTCCCTTCATTTTCCCCAGGATCCATAAGACAGACCTTTTAACATCATAGGACTTTTTCAGAAATCAGCCTGAACATTTTCCAGTAACTTCTCTGCAGACTCAGGAGCCCAGGATCAATGAAACAGCCAGACACTTTGCCAAGCAACAGCTTTGGAAAACATAGCCTTAAGTAACATCTCTGAACTGTAGAAACATGTCAAAAAGCATAGAAGGAATTTTGCTTGTAAACATTTTAATCATGCCATAGAAATCTACTCAAGAATATCTTTCCTGGAGTCTGAGTTCGACTAATATATGAGCTCAGTTGTGTACATTACTATCCCCACAAGCCTGACACAGCCCATTAACCATCTAATACATTAGAAACACACTTTTCTTTGCCCAACCAGAGCCGCAATATGTTTTTGCTAGCAATAGGTTTGCTATGTGCTCATTTTTAAAAACACCAGAACACTGAGGGAGCTCTGAGCAAACTGGTAATTTTACTACAGCTACTCAATAACAGTACTACTAGAATTAAACACCCTTACCAGAAACTTTCATTACACTGACATGAAGACAACAATTAATTTCTATGTCATTACCATTAATTTCATATCACCTTATCATGCTGGTCACAATTTCTTTTAGCAGCAAGGCTGCACTGTCAAGACAAGCAGCATGGGCCCTGGGAGACACAGCAAGCCCTCAGTAAATGTCTTACTATGAAGCACAGCCTCTGTGGGGTTTTGGACCATTATGTTCCTCACAGAGGTAACCTCTCATGATCTTCAAGAATTTGGTTTTTTCAGTGGACTGTGCAAGTTGTCTGCTGTCAGAACTGTCCCTTTAAATACAAGGAGCATTTCAACACTGTGACCAATTCTCTAGTCTCTGTATAAGCCTTAGGAGCAACCAGTCATTAACATCTTCATCCCAAACTTCAACAGGTCAAATAAGCAAAGACATTTTAATCCTTTTAAATGGGACATTTGCCTGAAAGCACTTCCAGGTATCTCAAGCTTTGAAATATCTTTGCATCTCACAAGGCGACAGAACCAAGTAGAAAGATTCTTAGACAATGACTGACAGGTGTGGTCAAAAGCGAACAAAAATTCCCTTGTGACAGAATCATTTTAAACTCACATTATCAGCTTTTCCAGTTCCATTTACTTTGACTTCAAGAACCTCATGAAAACTTCTGTATCTAGAAACCCCTATTCTCTAGTTGGACCATATGCTAGAAGAAAAATATCCACCTTGGGATTAAGAATCCTTCTCCTGTTGAAGTCCTTATCACCATGGTTTGAATCCCAAATGCATTCTGTTGCTAAGGGCACAGCTATGTATTGATAGGGATTTTCACAGGAAAATTTGCAGTCTTCATCTGCAGAGTCAAAGTCTCACCTTTCACAGGTCTGAGTTTTCCTACAAGGTTTTTGAATCATTGCTGTGAGAAAGGTATGTCTTATTCTCAGCCTGATAAACAAACAATCTGTGAAGTGTGAGTTACAGAGATCCAGTATCAGTAAACAGAAAAACAGGTTGTTTATTTTCACCTTTTCATTTTTACCCACTAAAAGAGGTGCTAGTTCAGGGAGGAAGCACTGGAAAAATATTAAGCTGGGACTTTTTCACATAAGAGAGCATTTCAAACAGAGAAATTGTCTTCTGCAGCTTTCAGCTGAAGGAGCACTGGAGGAGTAACTCCTGACTGTTCTCACTAGACACAGAGAATTAGTATTAAGCTATGAGCATGCAAACTGCTGATAAGACAGATGAACTTATTTCTGCAAAATCCTGTTGCTGCTTGTTGAACTCTTGGTGCATCTGCCACGTTTAATTTCACCTTCACACCAAACACTTCAGGTTTTGCCTCCCTGCAGCAAAGATGACACAATGTTTTGGCCATATGTTATTCACTACTTGCATCTGTTACTGAGCCAACTACAAGTTTATTCCTTTTACTTTTTACTGCAGCCTCAAAGCACATCACAGCTACTGAAAATACATCATTTTGCAAAAACAACCACAGAACTAATGAAGTGGTTATAAGTAGCAGGAACTGGAAACTGAATCCAAATGTCCTCTGTAATCAGTATTTTTCTTCTAAGAATGCTTAAGTTTTCCTTTACATCTCTGTTCTCATCATGATTAAAACTACGATCTTGCCATCTTCTCTTTAAAGCTACCATGAATGAGAGAAAAGGCTCCAGGATACGACATCTGTTTTAACAGCGCAGGGAGAACTACAGTTAGACTTCACCGCAATATAACCTTACAGCATCTGTGTCCTATGTGTCCAGAAGAATGAAAGAGTTATGCCAAAACATTTGTGTCACCTGAACAAGAACTGAACAGCTCAACATCTTCTAGTAGTCACCATACAACACGTTCATGGCATCAACCAAGAAATGCAGCATAGGCTGACAGCTCCAAGTAATAAGATGAAGCAGCACACACTTCATCTGCAGCTCAAAAAAGCAAGAACATAAGTTGAAACTCTCCAGCTTCAAAAACATCCAGGAGTTCCCATACATCGTGTGCCTTCTGGGGACTGGTGGTACTATTAAGATCTTCAGCTCATGGTGAGAGGTGCAAAACCTTTCAGACTTAAAGAAGGTATAGGCAGCTCACAGTTGTTTCACTAAGCCTTAGTGCATTCCACTTTCAGAGCTCCAATGCCAGCACAGAAACTAAAGTAAATGATCCTCATGTAACACTCTTGTCAGTTTTGAGACCTTTGGTGTTATTCAGGTTATCAGGTTCTGTTCAGTAAAACTTTCTCTGGCACTGAAACCTCATGATGCATAAAAGGCATGTTCCTCTGAACCACTCCTGATAACAAACATTCCACAACTATTTCTAACCTGGGGGGAAACAAACTGAGCAAAGAGATCCATTGCCATTCTCTTTCTACAAAACCTGATTGAAAAGGACTAATATAGTGTTGCTCTGATCTATTCCTGTCTCTGGCCCATCACAGAGTTATGTCTTCTACAATTGTGAACTGGATTTGCTCCACAATACAAGACTTCTACATTACTTTAAACTAGGAGAAACAACCACTGCACCTCCTGAATAAGCAGCCTTTCCCCAAACCCTGATCATCTCAGAGACTTTATTGAAACTTTCACATTTAGAACCAATTCAACCATGAACTGGTTTCTGTATCGAGACTCCCCACTACTGGTGATCCAGTAGATGGTTTCAATATAGGCTTAACTTTGCCCTCAAATGATTTGATACGAACAAGAATGAGCAATGGCTTCCCAAGAACGCAAAAAAAAAAGTCAGGAAGTGATTGTTTTCCACCAAGCCTGAAACTCAAGCAGTTGTGAAGGATGGCACAGCCTAAACCGTGGTGCACTAATAAAGCCAAAGGTAAACTAGAAAAAACACAAAAGCCAGAAGACACCCCAACATATTGGACTTTAGCATACCTAGGTACCAAGCAAGCACTGGTCTTGGCTGCTCAAAATTCAGCTGCTCATGACAGCTGGTCATCAAAATTAAGTACATCTGTTCATACTTTAAGTTATTATAGATCAGACCATTAAAACGTTCTTTTCTCAATTTCAAGTGCACATAGCATTAAAGTAGATGCACAAAAAGAGCAGCTTGCAAGAGCAGTGCAAAAGTGGAACTGTAGCCAGAGCTGGGTACGCCTTCTCCACTCAGTGGTACAGGTGCCAGGATCTTTAGGTGCTGGCATGTGTCACCCTTGTAGCACACACAGAGGCATGACATTCAGAGGAGGAGAGGAGCAGCGCTATTTAGTGTTGCTGTTTCAACTGGACTCTAGTCATACATCATGCATAGGATGTAGGTTCACTGGGTTTCTTCTCATTGCTATTCACATCAGCTTCTGCACAATGTGTTCTAAACATTTACTGTAACGGTTAATGGAGCAAAGTGGGAACACGTGTGGCCGAGGTTCCAGGGGGGATGACATACAACCCAGCAGTGTCATAGCCCTTAGCTTATTAAAATATGACAAAAGCAAGCAGCAAAAGCCTCACATGGGAGAGAGAGGGCCTTCCAAGTTCAAAGCACATGCAGAGAACCCTAGGCTAACTCCAGCTGACCTGGATCCAAAATAGGAATCATCAGGCTAGTGTTGGTGCCAGGCTGCAGAGGAAACATATGGGTATCATCTCACCAACGCCAGAGAAATAATTTGGCAGGCTACCATTACCATCCACCATCTGCAGATAATCCCTCCCTTCCATTTAAACCACACTGATGCTCATTAAAAGTTTTCTTAGTCCTTGTCATTACAGCTAACTAAATACTGCTGCTGACAGTGGCTTGAGCTAAATTAGCTGGCTTTGCCCTATCCAGTCCTACCAGCCATGGAGGTGGTAATTGCTCCAAGACCATTGCTAGGGATACCTTATTATTTTTTAACAAATTGGGTTTGAATCATTCAAGAGCTCTATCTTTTCACATGCTTCAGAATAAGGAAGTTGCAGAGTTTTGAGTAGTTAGCCATCATTTATTCCATTTTTAATATCCCAACTCATAAATCTCTTCTTCCAAAGGCACTCACACCAATTTGGCCTCCACTGAAACACAATGCTCTCAAGGGCCCTCCTTACATCTCCTGGCTTAATTAGAACTGTTCCTTATAACAAAAGCATTCATTTTTCTGCAAAATTTTTCCAAAGCATTTGTGATCACTAAATTATGGCCACCTCAAATTAAAGATTACATTTCAGGCCCAATATTAGAAATACTTCCCCCACCCTTCCTCTCTAGTAGATTTGCCACTATCAATAAAGTAAGACCCATGTGGCATACTAGTTCAAAACTGCATAGTAAGAAGAGTCAGAAAGAGAAAGAAATACCAAAACTAAGCTCAGAACCCACAAAAATGTCTCAGGAAGGGAACATCAAGTCAACTAAACTGTGCTAGAACAAAATAGTTACTAAGCTGATATAGAAGTTACATAACATGGGAGAAATCTCAGCTGCAGAAAAATAGTCTACCTGTATCATGAGAGTACTCCTGAATGCCTATGTTAACTAAATGGTTATCAAATAATTCACACTTTAACAAATAACCTAATTTTACAAAATCCCCCTACATTCCTTTGGAAGGCTGGGAACTTGGAATCATAACATCAGATTTTGTTCAGTAAGAACTCTGTCATTGATCCCTGAGGGATGATTCCATTCTCTAGGTTACCTGCGGGAAGCAGCCGGTGAACAACAGAAAAACCTTCCTTGAAGAACTTATGGGCTTTCTATATCCAATGATTCTTAGATGGGAGCATGGTCATCTTCCTGATGTTCTTATTTCATAGGCGTTTGTACCATTGAGACTTACTGGGCACATTTCAAATATCAATAAGATGAGAGAACTGGAATACCCTTGTGTCTCTAATACTCTCAATTACCTATAAAAATTCATGGTGCAGTTCTGGTAATTAGTTTTAAAAAGTTGTGATATAGCTGTAGATGTTCCAGGAACAGAAGTAGAGAGCCAGGACTGCCAGATGGATTATTTTCTGCAAGTTATTTGTTCAGCATACCATTGCAGAAAATTCAGATAGAATGTAACACAATAGGGCTGTGTAACAATTATTCTAAATCTCTTTATAGTTTAGAAGAAATTACTTCCCTTTTGTAGCTCTACTGAACCATCCACATGCCTTTATAACCAAGTTAAGGGAAAATTTACTTTTTACTTCTCTAGCAAATTCTATCAGACAGTCCACTTCAAAAGAAAGTAATAGGAAGTTTCAGAATTTTAAAGCTTATTCAATTCTTAGAATGAGAACATAATGTATTTTTCTTTCTAACCCCTTAAAGAAAACTCTAAGTACATCTTTTTAAAAGCCTGTCCTTTACCTGCTAAGCAGATGAGACAAGAAGGAGGTATTTCATGCTGGCATAGCCACATGGTACATCCAAATATAACAATAAGAGTTGCATCAAATCCATCAGTTCCCAAAGTGAATGGACATTTTTCATTTCCATTCATTGCCTTGTACCTCCAGACATCATTTCTGGAGCCAAATTTTCACTTCAAATAGATCACAGGGATCTTTGAGTCACCACTGCATACTATCTAGAATCTTTAAAACATCACAGGAGTAATATAAAGGAAACCCTTCCTATGAAGGAGATAGATTGAGTGGCAATTTCATTTTATGCACATAGTTGACATAAGAAAGCCCTACCTTACTGTTTCAATGGTCTAACAGCTACTTTACGTTATCATTAAGAAATAGGAGTCTAATCTTTACCAGTTATTCATCAATTGCCACAAATGCATTATGATATATTAAGTAATGTTACCAGTGATCTAGAGTGCAATGATATCCTCAGTCTGATAAACTATGCAGTGGCACTGATAAACCAGACATAGGAACATGATACTTATTCTATGGCATTGGTTAACAGCCAGCTGCCACGGCCTGGACTCATACCTCTATCTTGAGATACCTCAGTGCTTGGTGTAAATCCATATCCTAGATCACCACAGCTCTCCATGCAGGAAGATTGAGACAGAAAGCTCACTGGAAGTGTCCAGGCTGCAGACTACAACACAGGCCACTTCCAGAGGAATTGAGGCCATGCTCTTACCTGGAGTGTCTTCTACACAAAATGAACATGGCTCAGTGGTTGTATAGAAAGCTCACTGTTTCTTATAAATTAGAAGCCAGACATCTTGTTTTCAGAACTGTGGGGGAAGAAAGCTTAAAACATACCCCCAGAAGACATTGGAAACAGAAGAAAGCAAGAATATTTGAAGTATAGAAAGTAAGTATTAAATTCCTGAATGTTTTATATCAACTATATTTCAGTCATCCCACTCATATTGTTAACATTGGTCCTGTTCACAACTTCTGCAGATTTGATAGGATATATCCAGTCTGCAATACCTGAAATTACCTTGGTATTAAAAAATCAGGCCAATCACCAGTATCCAGGAGCACTGCATTTCCAAACAGTGACATTGTAGACTGCGAATATTTTCAGAATTATTAAAACAAGTCACAACTACATTCTAAATAAGTAGCAGTTAAAATTACTTTTCTCCCCCTCCGTGTGCTGCAATACATTTTTAATAAACTGATGTTTTTTGAAAGAAGCCAAGTGCTAACTTAAAAAGCAGGGTATGCCATATTACATGGTATACTTTGGAGTAACAGTAAGGATTATGCTGGTGATTCCTTCCAATGTGGTTTAAATCTAGTATTTTGTAAGATACCAAGAGCCCATTAATCTCCTGTCTTCATCTGAGTGACATTCAGCACACCTTAGAGTGAGATAAAGCATTAAATGACATTATTTCTGCTAGAACAGGTCCCTAATTATAATTTCAAAGGGAATTGTCCCACAGAAGAACTGAATCCCAGACAATGCTATTACTGCAAGTCTATGTATCTCAAGTCAGTGTATGTTGGCTTTCAGAGCAATGAGGAATACTATTCAGTCCTTTAGGATTCAATAAACCTTCCTAGATTAATTTGGTAGATATCTAATCTAAACAGATTCTTTCCGTAACCTAAGAGAAAAAAAAAAAAAAAAATCTAAAAAACAGTTTGTTCCATTCTAAGTTTTACTGGAGGTGTCACCTAGCCTCCATTAACTAGAGTTAAGACATTAGCTTAAGCTCTATGTCCAAATAAGAGATTTCAATATTTGAAGTTTCTTGATATTTACATTAATGGTGCAATTTCTTTTAACTAATTTTAGCTACAGATATGAAAATAAGCTGTTTAGTATACATAGAAAACATGTATAAGAATGGATTTCATTCATATGACTATGTTAATGGGTGTATTATTAATAAATCTCCAAAGGGGGGACAGAATGGAGGCCAGACCTAAAAATCACATCTCCAAAGGTTGACACTAGATTGCTTTCCTACAGTTTCCTATTAGCATGCTGCTAATGAAAAATTACAAGTCCTCTCTCTTGTTTGGCATCTAATGAGCCTGATCTGTTTCAGTCTGCAGCCTATGGCTCTATATAATTTTATCCCACAACACTGAATGTCAAGTGCCACTCCCATCCCTCCCTGTGTTCCTAAAAACCTAGCCAACTCATCTTTTGGGAGAAAGGAAAATGCTAACAACCAAAATCACAAATACTTCATTGTCTTATTACAATATGCTTATTTACATAAATGCCCTCTATTCATCTTACTGGATCAGCCTGGCCAAAACAAAATTTGCATTTAAATAGTATCACTATAATTAACATCAAGTACCTGGACTTATTTTCATACTCTTATTTCCACATGTAAGAGGCAGGGAAAAGCTCTCTCAGAGAACAAAAGATCAGTATGAGATAATAACTGAAGCAACTTCTCAGGTTGTATTTTTTAAGTTCTCCAGGGACCCTGCATTTTTCCCCCACTTTAAAGCATCTGTTAGTTAAAGAAAAAACAGCAGACACAACCAGACTTGATCTAATCAAGGGAAGATTGAATCAGCTTACATGATCTTTCAACAAAGAAGAGTTGCTTATAGATAACATCCCAGAGTAGAAGCACCACAGCCAAAAGCAACAAAAAAAATGTAGAACTTTGGCCACTGGGAAACAGAAACACAGGTCCAAGGTAAAAGGTTTCATTATCTGAGACTAGAATTTTGGTAGAAGGAAAGGTTGTCACTTCAGAACCGAAAAAGATTGCTGCAGAAAATGTTACTGGAGCTGCAGAAATGGGAGTGGTACCTTAGAGGTAAGATAGAAGAAGTAGTCCTATTTGCCTCTGGGGGATAATGGCTGTGGAGAGAGGAGTAGAACAAGGAAAGACTAAACTCCACCAGATACAATAATTGGAGCAGATTCAGAGCAGCTTTCTGCTTTCAGGCAACTCAGGGAGAAGACCCCCCAAGATACCAGTTCACAGTAGGTTAGCAGCCCTGTTATCTAAAAGCAATTTTGCAGAAAGGATACCAATTAGAAATTACTTCATCATCTCAAAAGGAAGTCCAGAACAGAGGGAGTTAATGAAAGCTTCATTTCCTGCAGCTCTGGAATACAACACAAATCATTGCCAGATGAAGGAGTACAGTAACAATTATGGGATAATGCTTATGGTTTTATTTGGAGTTGCTGTTGGCTTTTCCTGTGGTTCTCTTCACTGCATTTTTCAATCACAGAACCACAGAAGTGTCATTGTCACATGACAAACCTTCCCAATGAAGCCTTTAAACGAGATGAAGGTTTTTTCATTTCAAGAGGTCAAAAAAACGTAGCAATATTCAAAGGATAAGACCTTTAAGCAGAGTTGTATGAGCCTATCTGAACTGCTCCAACTAAAGCAGCACTTCTCAAAGCATAGGCTATAAAGCACCAAACAGATCACAAAGGGCATCCCTCTTCAGATAGGAGGATGGCAGCTCACTTCCCCAGAGCATGAGACCAAACATCAGTTCTGGTTATGGGCTGCAAGAGTTTCACAAGGAAAGGAAGGGTTCATTACCTCTGCTAATGCTTCAAGTCACAACACATTTCATATATTTCAGAAGTGTTTGGGGTGGGGTGTGCAACCTCAGAGTAAACAGAGCATACAGAGCCTTCCACAGATGGATTAATGGATGTGACCTTTACAAACCCCTCTTTGTCTTAGCCTCAGTGTTACATGAGCACAGGTTTTTTGAGTTAAAGTGATCTGTTTGCTCAAATACTTCATGGCTCAACAATAGAAAGAGGTTCCATGACATCCAAATAAATTCGGCTCACCCCTTGCAATATCACCAGCATATGTTTTGTGTCTGCGTTTTCTAATAATTCTGAGTAAGGGTTGGTGTTTTTCTTTAAAAAAGGAGGATAATGCATTTTGCAAAGCATTTTTTAATTAATCAAGATTTAATGAAGATCAAGTTCAGACATATAAAATACTTGCAAGGCTTAGTCCTCATGTTAACATCTTTCCAACCTTTACTAATCTCCACCTATCCCAACAGTATCCTTTTCCTCCAGTGTAATAGGAGCTACTGCAATGAAGCTACAAGACATCCCAATCTGTAATGGTCATTTAGGAGCTGCTCTCTCAGTTGAGTTCACCTTTCCATTCCAACATACCTGCTGGGATAGAGACCTTGTAAAAGGCTTCATTTACTCACATTTTCACTCCTGCCAGTGAAATCAGCTGTACAGGTAAAACAGTTTCAGGGTGTCAGGGCAACAAAGTGACTGTACTTCACTGGGAAGCAGAGCAACAGAAAGCTATGCAGAGAATCCTGCATAACTCTGCTCCAATAAGAGTTAAACCATCCTAGTTTAGTCCTGTTACTGTTACTACAAACAGTAAACAGCTCCAGGATGCTAATCCTGGACATCAGAATTCAACTCTCCCTAAATATTATTGGGAATCTGCCTCTAGTTCAGCAGACATAAAGGAATTGTCAAGCCCCAGCATGAAGTTATCTTTATCAAGAACAATGTTATGCTCCAATTACACAGCAGGGCAAGTCCTTTCTTCCCAAACCAGAGACTTACTGTGCTGAACAGCAAAGTAAGAGCCCATTTCAGCATGAAGGTGTTGTCCAGCTCCTTTATGTACATCTTGTCACAATCATTGCAGCATGAATAATTTTACAAGAAATAACTGTCACAGGCAACACCTTATCCACACAAACATGCTTTAAAAAGGTTGTGGTTGTTTTTTAGTTTGATGGTTTTGGTTTGGGGTTTTTGGTTTTCTTTAAACAAATTGACTTCTGATAGGTTTAGCATCCATGAATAGAACAGTTATCCAGGTTGACTAAGTTTTGCAGACAGAAAGCTACAGAAATGCAAATATTTATTATTGCCTGAAGTGTTCTGAGAATGCAGGTTTCTATACAAAGTCATCCTTATGCTCTGATTTGTAGTCAGTAAAGATGTTTTCGGCTTCCTTCCAACCCCTCTGTAGATAATTAAAATGAATACATGATTAATCACAAACCTTTTCATCCAAATCGAGCTCAATTCATTTCACTCTTTTCAGACTGTCACTACCAAATAAACTCAAAAACATTCAAGCAGAAGACTCTGATCTTAGACACTACAGTAACACAGACACAGGTCTCAGCTGTACAGTTTTGCTTGATCCTTTGTCTGCTTTTAATGTACTCTGATCTGGAAGCTTGGTACAGTCTCCTCTGGAGCCTCAAGCCTATATTTTGTGCTGTTGACCTCCAATACCATCATTCAAGGCCTCAATCCTACAAGACGTTGTTCACACCTGTGAAGATCAAGTGGGATGAATACAGGTTTTTGGGGGCAGGCCCCAGCCTCTAAAGCACACTAAACAAGAATTCATAAGATTACATCTACCACTGCATGAACCCCATCCCAGATGGTCTCAAAACATGAGTAAAACATTATGCATTTTATCATCTGATGTTCTAGTATTAGCACAAGCCTGTTGTCTGAAAGTACACTGCTTGATCCCAGCACTTCTCAGGTACTTGGCTTACATACATATCTTGCTAGATCCACATCTACTTTTGAATTTTACATTGTTCCTCAAAACCTCAGGCAAACAATAGACTTTAGCTAGAAGAAGCAAATGTGTGACAGAAGATCACCAATTCCACATGTAGGCTTTGGGAATTGTGCACACATGGCTGGGAGAAGGAAGCATCTCAAATGGTAATGGGTTCAAAAACTTAGACAGAGAAGTTCAGGTTAGATATAAGGAAGAAGTTCTTTACTGTGAGGGTGGTGAGGCACTGGAAGAGGTTTCCCAAAGAATTGGTAATGTTCCATCCCTGGCATTGTTCAAAGGCCAGGTTGGAGAGAGCCTTGGGTGACATGGTCTAGTGGAAAGCATCCCTTCCTATAGCAGGGGAGTTGGAATTAGATGATCTTAAGGTTCTTTCCAACCCAAACCATTCCATGATTCTAAAAGTCCAGAGCATTCTGTGAATTATGTGAATGACTTCCAAGAACCTCATATACGCTCAAAATTCACCTGGTCACTATCAATAACATACAAGTCCCAATTTGTTCATGTGATTTTCAAATTCTTGCCTCTTTAGAATTTGGCATGCAGATATTAGCTCAAGAATTTGTAGTACACCATGCAAAATAATTTTAAAAGGATCCCTTCAATGAAATTGAACCAATTAATCTCATTCCTCAAAGAAATAGCACCCAAGACTCCAGTAACAGTAACTTGTCTCATTTTAGTGCCATATGAAAAATGTTAGTGGTAAAACATTTATATTTAACTGAAAATTTCAGTTCACTAGTGAAAGCACCAACATTTCACTTTGCTTTTGCACATGCATCTTCTGCAGTTTCACACTGTTATCTCGACCAAGAACTTGAGCAAAAAGTGCGCTAATTCCATATCATCTTTGTTCAAAAACAGCTTCAGTAAATGCTTCAGGCCTTTTATCAACAGTCTAATTTGTCAGGCACTGTATGTCCAAGTTATCTAGTCACTTAAATTGATGCAATTTCTACCAAAGTCAGAATGGCCACTTACAACTCTCCACTGCCTACAAACTTCAGTCAGCCCAATAACCTACTAAAACCTATGACAAAAATGAACATTCTCCTTTCCCTTACAGGATTAGGGTTTTTACAGATCTTTTACAAAGCCTTTGTACCTTCCAGCTAAGCTATTAATGGGTACAGGAAAGCAATCTGCCTTGCTTCCCTGAGTTATTGCAGGCCTGTGTACTTGTCAGCTCTGACAAATAAGGCAGTGATTATATTTTTTTTTTTC
>NW_009912387.1:50709-71301 GCF_000696875.1 Nestor notabilis
GGAATCTAGGTACAGGTTGAATTGTTGCTTTTTGAAGTCAATTCCCCATCCTCATAACTAGTCAGAATGAAATGATCCACTAATACACTCAACTATTTTAGGTTATAGGTAGTAGAGTGCTCAATTCCCAGTGTTGTAAATGTGAATAGCAAGAGCTTCCCTCACAGGGATCAAAAGTCAACATATGTATTTTTTTATAAAGCTGATGATTTTCACCTCTTCCAGTAGAGGAGTCACATTCTCTACAAACCAATGACTGTTCACTTGAAGACCTCTATATGACACCATTACTTTTTATCTGCTTTAAAAAAATATTTCTAAAATAAAGCTTACTTGGTATGTTCTCCTTCATCCACATATCAAGCAATTAACTTCAGATTTTAATTCATGACCAACTTAAATCAAGTGATAGACATTTAACTAAGCCCTCAGCTTTGTCATGTCATGGCTTAAAGCTGTGCAAACATGAGTGGAGGAATTGTGTCAGGTAACTGATCTTTTGCTTCCTGCTTGGGATTTATCCAGTCAGTCTTCCTAATCTGAACATAAACCTAGTGGCCAACTCACATTCCTGTGACCCAGTTTCCCCCCCCTGCACATCCTGCTCTGCACAGAAAGCTACTCCTCACTCCTTTTCATGCTGGAAGAGTCCCAAGAACTTCCAGTTAGATGCAACTGAAGATCTCTATCCTGATGATAGCAGGACTCTACTGCTAGAACCAGCTGTTTATGCTCATCTCTGAGGTACCTCAGTTACAGCCCTATGAAGAGCAAACTCCAGCTCTAATTCCTTAATCCTACAGAAGTAAATAGATTTTGACCTGCACAAGTCAGTCAGTTGAGGCACATTTAATTTCATAGAGAAACACTTTGTGCTGGTCTGTATGACCCTATGGACATGAACTTTGAATATCCGTGGCTGATGATTAAATCACTAGAAGTATTTCATAGCACTTTAATGAACTCATTTTCTCCCTTCCCCTCCTTCTGTCTTTTTTAAATGTTCCTATTGTCTAAAGGATATGTTTAGTCCCCAGGGAATAAGAGATTCTTAATATTACTTGGTTCTATTTGCTAGTCATCTTGTCCTTTACCTTCACCTTGCACATCACCATCAATTACCTTATTTTCTGTATTCTACCGAGTCATTTCTTTGGGTTTTACCCCTCCAGTCCTCTTCTTTACTCTCCCAGATTGTATCTGACAACACCACCATACCATAGTCCCCAGGCTAAGCTACAGAACAGCAAAATACTTCAGTTCTGATTTACACAGGTGCTGTACATACAAACCTGATAGTAAGAATTCAGCTGTTGTACAAAGGAGTACTGAGTTTGAGAATAAAACCCTTAAAACTTGGGTTGAACTACTGCTACCAGTGACAAGCAAGAGCATGAACATGACTGCAGATAACTGCATTTAAAAGTGTAGCACTCAAAAGGGAAAGCTCTGGAAAGCACAACTCTTGCATGTAACTCAAAGGTCAGTTGAAACTGAACTGGTAGAAAGTTACTGCTGAAAGTTAAAATGACTTTTTCTGTCATTACTAGAGTGAAGCCATCTGGAAGAATGCAAGAAGGACTTATGCTGACCAGGTTATACCCTTATAGTCCAATTGGTAATGATTTGACAGAAAATGCCCTGAAGTTGTGCAATTACTACTGCTAGAAAAAAGAGCTTTTATACTAAAATCTTACTATCTGATTTTGTGATTGCTAGTTAGGCCTCCTGCTCTGCTGAACATGATTAGGCTTTGCAAGACTTTACAAAACTTCTAAAGTTGGAGGATAGCCCCTGGTATCCCAGGTTCATACTACCTTCTTTTCTATACAGGCTTTTATGGTTTCTTATATTCTTTGTGATACGTTTCCAGAAACAGCAAAAAACCCCAAAACCACTCAGATAAAGCATATTGATCTTTTCCAGCTCACATTTCAAGTTTGGAGCACAGCTTCTGTAGTTTGCAACACAGCCATCAACTTACATCTCAGAGCTGGACTATCTCCATTTGAAGCTTCTGAAAAGCCCAGCTAAATTCCTCATTTTTCTAAGTTATTTGACACAAGCAATCTCTTCTCTACACTGAAATACTGTTAAGAAGGTTAAGGAGTAGAACACAGTTATTGTAGCTGTGCAAGTGAAGCAAGAGAGCTCAACCTGACAAGCTCTTAAATATAGACTGTCAATCAGAGTATTTGTAGTACATCAAAAGGTTGAGTGTCTGCCTACAGGAAGATACTTGTAGCATGGGAAGTGTAAATAGAAAATAAACCTAATCTGTGTTCCTATACTAGAAAGGAGATATGCTCCTTGCTGGTGTCTTTGTCAATAACTTAGTTATTTATTTAAGACACTTCCCCTTGCCCCCATTAATTCACAAGAGAACCTTTTGAAGGAAGATTACTTAAACCATACAAATTACAAGATCTACTCCATCAGCAGTGGCTAATTGTTTCAAATCACATATTACATGCAGTTGAAGCACAGCTGCCTGTTAGAGAAACTGCAGAAACATTTTTTAGTTAGCAGTTTTCAAAGTGAACAGGTTTTCCCTAAACAAAACCATCATCCTTATTTTGGAGTTATTACACATTACTGAGGTACTTAGAGGAAATCTGGTTCTCATAATGTGCCAGTGTCTCTACACACATGTGCACACACCTGAAGAAAAACAATCCTTGCCCTGGAGAGCCAGGAGAGAGAGAAATTACAGAAAGAAAAGCCTCATCATGCCCTACTTATACATGGGGAAGCCATCATGATGAAATCCAGTGACTGACACTATACCTGCCCTACAGCTGAAGCACACTACCACTCACCAGCAAGCCAGCTCTGAACATACACCATGCATGGTAGCTGTGGAAGCACAGCATCCACCACAGAATAGCAGCCATGCTGCTGCAGCTGCATTATCAAAACACTTCAGCGAAGCAATTTAAGACCAGTTCACATCTATTCCAGCTGTAATACAACTTTTGGGATCTGGGGTCAGGGACAACCTTAACCAGGAGCACATGAGAATTCACTAGCAGAGCACAGTATTCAGCCCAGCACTCCAAGATTACAGGCCAGGACGTTTTAACCCAGTATGTTTCTTCATTAGGTTGTTTCAGCACAAGCTTGAGCACCAGGAATAGAGACACCTCAGTCATTTATTATAGAATATTACTTCCATTTTTCCCTTTTGTTCTGTCACCACTGCACGACTCCATGAGGAACTCACTAGGCATCCAGAAGTGCTGCTTAATTACTCACCTTCAGCAGAGCAAGCTGCTCCCCTGATCAGAGGCAAGAGCCCCAGAAGTCACAGCAAGATGTTCCTTTCTGACATTTTAGTTGAAATTTGTAGAACACTGACATCATCTAGGACAGCTGCAGAAGTGAGCTGTGCTGGCAAACTCAGTGGCAGCTTCAGAGGCTCAGGAGAGTTCACAGGATGAGTATGCAGAACCATTTTTTAATCTGTTTTTCATAATTTCTACTACAGATCTCTTACCTCCTATGAAATACTTGCTGATACACATCCAAGAAGAAAGAGCAGCACTTATAGCCACAAGAAGATCCTCCCAAACAGCTACCTGAAAGCAAGAGACTGATCAGCTGGTTTTCCCCTTTTTATTTAAAGAGTCAATCAAGTGAAAGAATCTGCATGCAGTCCTTAACTCCAGCCTGAAGATGAAATCTCAGGCAAAGCTAAAATAAGAAGAGAAGTTTGGATAGACCTGGTACAACTGCCAGCCTCCAGTGCCCATTTATGTCTTAGAATGAACTAGAGGAGGCAGCAACACAGACAACATTGCAAAACCCTACAAATATTTAGAATTATATACTAGAGCCAAGTTCTTCATCCCAGAGACCCAGTTCTGTCCATACATCTCTTCTGTTCAGGTCTAAGAGGCAGAACTATGTCCTTCAAGCAAGCCAGTGGTGCATGTGAAACAAGAAACAGTACCACCTACTTGGTGACTGTGTCTCATTGTACAATTTGTTCCCTACTTGCTCTCAGCAGCCTGATTCAGGGAGCTGTTTGTCAGCCCACTTACCTGAGCCTTCATTCAGCAAGACAAAGCACATTATTATCACTATTTGAAAGCCAAGTATGATGTAAGCAATGGACCACATCTGTACTTAATATTAGACTTTTTGTGAAATCAAGGCTAGATAAGTCACCCATGGAACACACACAACCCTGACCAAACATTTGTGTGTTTTCTCAGGTCTCTCTGCTTATTGTCTAAACATCACATTCACCAAGATAATTTTTTCCCCCCAGTAAAAACCCAGTCCTTGAGCCCACACTGCTCCTGACACTCCCAGCCTGAAGCACATGGTGAAGGCATTATTCTCTGCCTGTTCTGTTCCCTCCTCCCACTTACATCAAGGAAGACATTAGGTTTTCGCAGACAGAACAGCCAGGACAATTCTAACTTTATTCAGGGAAAGCTTGGCATTATGTTTTCCATCTCACTTGTTAGGAAACCCTAAAGCCTTAGAAAAGTCATTATTGATGGACCTGAATAAGTTTGTAAATCTGTTATACCATGTATCACCTAGACAATTGTTTTCTCAGGGCCTGACTTGCATAGTCAGTCAAAGAAACTGGGGCAGGGTGAGGGGGAGAAAAAGCCCTTTCTGGCTGCTATTTAAATCATAAATAAAGGCAGAGAACAAGAGACATCCATTTTCTGAATAGAATCCAAACCTCGGAGGCTTACTTACCTTCCCCCCTTCCCTGCCTCACCATACACTTCATACTGGCAGACTGCAGTTTCAAAGAGAAAAAGACAAGGAAAAAAGAAAATTGCAGTCTATCTATTGGAGTGAAGCAGCATAAAAATACCTGATTTGATAATGTTTGAGTAACTAAATGTTTTTTGAAAGCTCACTTTAGGCTTAACAATAAATTTGGCCACAAAGATAGTGACAAAGTTTCAAATGTGATGGTTTAGTTGTTCCATTGTGCAAAATAAAGTTTTGGGGCTTTTGTTTGGTTGAGGGTTTTTTTGTGGTTTTTCTTGTTTGTTTGTTTGTTTCTTTTAAGAATACTGCCTTCTCACAGCTCATGACGGGTTTGGCAATTCAAGAGAGCTACGCTTCCCATACAAAAATAAATAACTCTGACTTTTACCCATGTTCATGGCTGTTACTAGAGAAAACAAGCCAGGGTTTATATGGGAGATAACACTACTTTTTTCCTCCCAGGGTTTGTTGCGAAGGAATAGCAGCTACTGAGCCCCACAATCACCTCATGTGCAGGCCAGTGGGTATCTCACAAGGGGAAAGGCAGGACTCCATCCAGCTCAGGGAGAGGGAGCAATAAGCAAACTGCTGTTTTGTCTGGTTCCCCAGGAGACATATTAGCTATTATTTGACATTTATATTGAGATAAGAGGAAGATTCATTTCTTAGATACCACTCCTAATTTTTCTGTATTTTCCTTTATTTTAGTAGCTATAATACTACTTAAGATGAACTCAACACTTCAACACTTACTGAGTCACTTGACTTTTATTTGTTTCCTGCTAAGGAATTTTCTCCTCACTCAAGACAAAAGCAAGCCTCTCCTCTCATGTAGTCCCTCTTTCATGGGGGCAAGAAAGAGGAGAAAAGGGGGAGACAGGAAAGAAGAGATGCTTGCAGAAGTCATCTGTAAGGAAATCAGTGAGCAATGCTTCATCTCCTCTCCAACCACATTTTGTTGTATCCTGAGTGTTTCACTTAAACCGTAACTAAGAAGTAACAACAAAACCTCCCAATGTTAAAGAAAGGCCTACAGCACTATTTCTGCTGTGGTATCAGGTCGCAAAGTTCATAGGCCCCCACAGTTATCCCTAAGACTCCAGAAGCAGTGACAATGTCCCTTTCTGATATATTCCTTACTAGTCAAAGCCCAAGGCCTGTATTCACTCTAGATTTACACAGAGATAAAATCCCACCAACTCCAGAGGCAGTTGCTTCATTAGAATCTCAGGGAAACCAACCACATCAGCAGCTGACAACCAATTAGTCCTTCCCCAGTCTAAAGAAGTGGAAAAAGTTTCTGACTAAACTAAGTTACTACATAAAATAGAGAGTGAAGTCAGCTAAGTGGAAAAAGTGGGTTTGATAGGAAAATTATAACTAAAAGACATGGTGCGTTATCCTAATGTCAAAACATTAGACAAGGGATCAAGAGGGTGAATTCTCTTAACATAAGGGCCTCTCCAAATTGTTGTCATGGAAATTTTGTGAAAATGTATGCATATTTTATCAGCTCAGCTCACGTCTTGGTGGGTCTGAAGGGAACTGGAATATGTACCCCAAGACAACTGGAAACATTGCCAAGTTAGCGAAAAATAAAAGCAAGAAACATACATGCTAGAAAGGCTTCTGTTTGCAAAACAAGCCACAAGATGTAATTCAGTCAACAGTAACAAACTATAGCTGCATTCTCAGACCATCCAGTTGAAAGATTCTCTCTGAGCTCTCTATGATGCTTTTCCCCAGGTCATATATCCTTCACTGCTTAGAAGAAATAACAATTGTTAAAAAAGTATGCAAGCTCATATATAACATTAGCTGCTTCCCTGTGGAAGGCACAAGAGCTCCTGAGAAAATACCATAAGAAATGTTAGTAAAACAGAGGGCACAGTTTCAAGTCTTTAGATCTTGGATTCTGCATCTGGCTTTCCAACTCATTTAATTTAAAAATATAGTTATACCAGAAGCTGGCTGTCAGCACCTGGATGATTTATTCAGTTCAGCATAAGCTTCTGGGCCAGAGAGCTCTGTTCTGGTCCAATTCATAGCAGGTATGGATTCATTTCTTACACCAGTGAGAGCACTGTGCAGACCTAAGAGATTTCTTTTCTCCAGCCTTTTGTTTATAGGCTAGGGTAATATTCCTATTTCCTCAAAGGAAATAATATCACATGCAAATGTTGTACACTGACCTGAATTTCCTCTGGAAGAGATGGGGTAGAAATAGACATCAAAAGCAAGTTAATCCACCTTATAACATGTTTTTCAGAAGCCCAGACAGCACTTTGGTGCCCTAAACCACAATCTCAGCTGTGGTTTTAATGTTGGTGGTCATGAGATGGCAAGACCTTCCCTGAACCATCATCTCTTGCTTTCCCTTGGCAGGCAGAAGAAAGGAGAAATAAGGACAGGGAGCAGTTCAGGGAAAGAATGAGAGACTGTTTCTGAAGCATAGTGCCTCACAAGTCATAGAATCATAGAAGTCTACCCACGCTGCAGAAAAATGGTCCTCAGACCTGGCTACAACTCAAAGAGAGGTTCTGTCACACTGATCTTGCCTTACGGAATTCTCCACTAAATGCTTACTTCATTTTTACACCCTGTAAGTGTGCAAGAGGACCCAATTTTAAAACTAAACTGGTTTCTGCCTCGATGTACTATAAGAAACATGGACAGGAGGCTGTTCTTGACCACTAGTCTTGAGGCTTTTCAATGCGCAAGGCAACAGAGGTAAGTTAGAACCCCTGCAATAGCAACTAATGAGCTGATCAGTTGTACAATTACTTACAGTTATTAAAAAAGGATTGTCACTATGGCAACAGGAACATTTACCAGGTTTGGTTTCTCCAAGACAGAAAATGTCTGCTGGGGAGTGCACAGTGGACTGACAAGCTAACAGAGCTTTTCACAGGGTCTCCTAGGAAATGTTTCCCTTTGTTTCCCATTGCAGAAAGTTCTGCTGCACGACAGTCATTGTTTTGATTGACTTCGTGAACCACCCCCCTCCATGACTCCTCAAAAAGAGGGAGGGGCAGGGAAAGTTGGAACTAGATGATCTTAAGATCCTTTCCAACCCTAACCATTCTATAAAGCTAGTAGGGAAGTCTTTACCGTCTAGAGCAATAAGGCCACGACACAACTTGAGGCACTAAGTTCCAAGTGAAAGCAGTTTGTGCCACTCTTCAGGGTTCAGCTCCACTTTCCTAATTTCAACTCAGCATCCTTCCAGCTCACATCACCCCTGAGGGGTCAGGATATCAAGGCCAAGACACTGCACCCTTCTAAAGGCTGAAACTCTTGCTTTTAGCAAAAATTAAATGCCTGTTTCATCATGCAACACCAGAGAAAGCTCTTTCAATGCAACAAATAGGCCAAAACAGGTAGTTGAGTGAAAATAAATGCTGATACAATTTTTTTAATGCAGAAATACATTTTTACATGACAAATGATGCAGACTGATAGGAGAGTGCCTGCAAGAAAAGCAATTCTGTCCCTACCTGCATGTTTCCATCTCCTCTTTGTGCTGAACATAGGGAGCTTGTGGATGCAAAGCTGACCATATTAGTTTACTGACCAGACAAACCTAATCCCAAAGAACTAGTTATTAGATCAGCTAGCTGTCTGAACCTCCCCAAGGCCACATGTTTGTTTCTGATGCATAAGACTGGAATGCAGCAGGGGAGCAGCCCAAAGTTATACTGAATAAAGTCTAACGAAGTCACACCCTAATGTCTACCCACAGGCATCTGCAATTACAGATATACCTTAGGTCACCATGACATTGTTTGACACTCACACTGACCAGTAATGGTAACCCTGAGACATTTCACCATATTACAGTTGCAGCAGCTTTGAGCACAGAATCACTGACTTTGAAACTATGCTCTGCAATAGTTCAGTACCAAAAGTCTCTAGCTATTCCTCCAAAACAAGCAGACACTTGCCATGTGCAGAAAGCCAGTTGACAGCATAGGAGACTAGAGACTTCAACCTTTATTTCTAAATGTACTTAAACATAATTTCTGTTTTAACATTATGACATTAAGACACTGTCACAAACAGAAAAATGCATGCAGCCATATCTCCTATATGTTTACCTACAAGTTTCCCATTTGAAGCCCACAGGAACTTGGTTACAAATCCCCTAAGAAAACTGACTGTCTTACAACAGTGCTAGGAAAAGAGTGAAGAACCATCGAGTCCTTCCCAGAATACCCAAGATCAGCACATTTGAGAGCAGTCAACAGTAAACCAGATCAGCAACTCCAACCCTGTGCTGGGCATAGAAACAAGTAGTATTTAACAGAAAAAAGTAGCCTGAAAAATTATGTCTCTAAGACAGAAGATAAAAAGAAAAAGTTTTCCACTTATTTTCCCTACTTTGATTTAAAAGACCGTAGGCACTCAGGTTGCCCCTGCTATTTATTATTTCTACCATTTTACATATATCCTTAACCCAGCTTTTCTGCTGACAAATCTGCTCTACCATTCACAAAAAAAGCTACAAAGCACAAAAGAAAACAAACAAACAAACAAAACATTCTATAAGTCTCAGAAATGTTCTGGGTTCAAGAAGAGAACAGATATTTAGACATCATCTTCTCCAACAACAATTTTACTGAGGATGGATAACAGAAGAAACATTTTTCTCCTTTTGAGGAAAAAACTAGTCACTTCTGTTTCCTGAAAGCATGCCTTTAGATTTCTTTAACTTTTTAGCTTCCCCAGAACCCCACCGGTAGTTCAAGTATGGCAGCGGGGAGAACTATAGAACTATCTGTAGCAAGTGTAGTGAGCTCCTAACACGTACTTCTGAGTTATACTGCTGACTGAGACCAAAACAGACCTTAAGATCTCTGGGAATACCTGCTTGCCAAATTTGCCTACCTCACAGGACAATATTAAAGCACATTCTACTCTCTTCTTGTAACTTACTGCTGTTTTCACAGAGAGGGAAAGAAAGAAGGGACAGCTCCATGGTTCCCTTCTCCCTTCAGGACAGTTGCCCAACCCTGTCGGGGTTTGGGCAGGAGCCCAGTGGCAGCCTCCTTACAGCTAGAGGGGGCATGTGAGAGCTTGGGTGGCCAAAGGGATCAAAACAGAGCAGCTAAGAAGTCTTGGAGACAGGAAAGAAAACACTAAGTATATCTGGAGGACCACAAGCCATTTGAAAAGTGCAAAGTAGAAACCACTGGGCTGCAGGACACAAGAAGAATGCCTGTAGCGGCAGAGCCAAATGTAGGTCCTCCAATGTGCCAAGAGATGAGTGCTAGTCATCACAGATACAGGCAAATCCTAAAGAGCAAGATACAGATGTCTCTGAGCAAACACGGAAATGAAGATGTTTTAAAGTCATAATGCTAGAGGCTGGACACTAATGGCCTAGACTCACATCGTTTGGGCTGACATACGGCATGGTGGGGATATAAATCCAAGGTACAATTTCAAAGTGAGCAACATTGCTTTGGAGGCACTTCTCATATCACGAAAGATGAGACTATTCCATCCTCCAGGACATTGTAACACTGTACAGCACTGACGGGACACAAGAACATTTTGTCAATTTGTGCACCAAGACTGAATTCTCTTCTTGTTCTTCTTTTAAAGATTTCTGCTGCACCATACCCGACTCAATTTTTCCCAACATATTTTTCTTTCCCTTTAAATCTGAGGTGTCTTAAGTGACAAGTACCTTGCCATCAGTATCACTTTTGGGATTCTTTTTCCTGCAATACTTCCTGTGCAAGTGTCAGTCCCCATTTGTCTCCTGCTGGGATAAGTGGATGTGCCTTCCCAAATTAGCCCCAAGGCCTCTAGCCACAACCTTGCTTCCCTCTCTGCTTCTGACAGCTCTGGTTAAAAAGTAGATTCATTCTAAGAAAATGGAAAACACCTGGAAAGAAAAGCAGCCTCTATGATATCTGCTGTACAGACCCCCATGGTTTCCTGCACTGTACAGAAGCACTCCTGCTCCCAGTTTGCTCAATAACCACGTTAGCAAGCAGCTACTTCTGCTAGTCAATTCTTGGAAGCAGGATAAATAGCCTCAGGATTTATATGCTCTCTCTGGCCTCCAACTCTGCAGTCATGAGAGGATGGGGAAAACAAAGTTTGGCTTTGTTTGGGGTTTGTTATTTATTTTTTTGGATAAATTCAATTAATTCAGCAAAACAACCCAAGGGATGATGAGGCTTCGGAAGCAAAGTATTGCCTCTTGGGCAACAGATTGGTGAAGTTACCAAGTTTCCTCTAGAAATTCTGTAAAGAGGAATTCACTGAGTAATGAAAATATAAATAGATAGAAACCATTCCCAGCTTGGGAGGCTGTCTGGTCTGAAAGTCAGTACAGTACAGCACTCAAAGGTATTCCATTACCCTTCCCTAAGCATTCATTTAGGCCTCTTCTGGAGTTAGAGGACAGTGCTAGAGGGACCCTTAATATGTACCTTATTAATCAGGGCCTGGCACAACACATCTGAAGCCACTCAGTGAAGTTAGCTTGAACTTGTCCACCTGAAAAGCCCTGCAACACGGACAAAACAGGTGTCATTTCACCAGCTGAGACTATCAATGAGCTTGCAGAAGTTGATGCTCTCACAGAAATCTTTCTAACACCATTTTGTCTTAAGAGCTGAGTGGTCCCATGTCTGGGGAATTTAAGTTCTCTCCCTTCCATATGACTAATAAACACTTTAGACCCAAGGCTGCTGGGCTACATGGTTAAAGGCCCATCAGGGTGAACCAAAAGCAGCCTGATAACCTCATCATAAGAGCTGGAGCACATCAAGCAGCACACAGTTTCTCAAAGGAAACTATTCAACTAATGCCCTTGGGTGAAACCCGCAAGGATGAGCCAAGCAAAGAAGCCTCCCCTTAGAAGTTCTGCAAACTGATGGGGGTTATTGCCTCAAAGAGGATAAGACTTTTTATAGGAGGCTAGGTGAACTGCATTTTGGGGTTATGGAAAGCTTATTACGGAGTCTTCAGGTGAAGGACTCAGGAATCTACCCAGGAGAAAGAATACAAGCAAGTGAGCTATGAGAAAAGCTTTAGAAAAGAATTAGTATCTTATTAGACAACATAGAAAACAACCTCAGGTTGCTCAGGGATCAGGAGAGCTTATTTTAATTCTTTTCAGTAGGCAGGTTCTAGCAGAAAACTCAGCCTGAATTTTTAACTGGAAAAATAGTCAATGTGGAAAGAGTAAATAAAATAATTAAGTGTCACAGCCTGACTGAAATCACTGGGGATATGAAAACACTTGTTTTATAGAAGCATCATTATACACTTTGGTGTAGGTTTCCAGTTATTTACCCCAAATCCCTTCTTTACATGCAATCAAATAATTAAATCTCAGTACTCTATACACAATGCAAGTGCCTTAGTTTTCTGTGTGCATAATTATTTATAGACAGAAATGACAACTGTGTGTATAAATCCAATGTTTCAGCATTAAGTTTAATATCAGCAGGCAGGAAAGTAATTAGTTAATGGGCATGCAGAGCTTTTCTTGAAGGGCAAAAGCATTAATTACTATTTCTTCTATTTTAAATTGCTCTAATAGACAGATTCCTCCCAAAGTAAGCTGAAGACTTCAGTTCAGCTAGTGCTTTATACAATCAAAATTCAGGCTTAAAATTAGCCATAAACCAAGGAACTCCTAATGGCTATTATTCCTGGTGGGTTTGAGGTTCCCAACCTCTCCCCTTGGGAAGTAAATCCAATACTTTTGGGGAGTAACTTACAAAAGGCATTAGTAATTCTTGCACCGCAGTTATCAGCAAATGCACCACTTTGTCTAATTCAGTGGCCATTTCCAAAGCAGTTGTTCTTACAGTGTCCATGACCAGCAGCAAAGCTTCAGACAGGTCATGGAGTGACAATAAAGGAGTTGCATTCTTTCCAGTTTCAGCTCTGTGGAGTCTCAGGCAGCATGTGCTTAACAAAAAGCCATTTTTTGTATGGGAAACCTTCATAAAAGCCACACATGTAGAAATTATGTGGTGAATTCTATGGTGAGAATTCAGTGCCAACAGGAAGAAACAGTAGACTTCCCAGATAAACACAAACAGGAAACCCCCCCATGAGGGGAAATGACTTCGTATCTCTTTAGGCAAAACCAGAGCTGCTGGCATTATGATTTTGGAGTTACTCTGAATTACATTATGCCTATCTTGTTTTCTGGCATCTGCAGCAAGCAGCAACTCTATACGCTAAGCCTCAGAGGCATTAGTCAGTAGCAGAGCTCTGCTTGTCACCCACCACCATCTTATAGCTCACACAGCCAAAGCCTCCAAGCTCTGAAGCTTCCACACCACAGGTCCAAGCCCACAACCAAACAGGAGCTCTGATGTTGCAAAGACCACACACAACATGAGCTGGTGCCCATAAGTTATCTGATATCCCAAAGACAGAGCTCTGCCCCTCACCCCTCTGTTCCCTTCCCTTTGCCAAGGTCACCATTACTGCAAGACGGCTCTCAAAGAGGAGCCTCCAAGATACATCACCCTCTGCCAAGCAATGAGCTGTATTTGGGAATAGCCCAGGTGACCCCTACTAGGGAATTTAAACTCCCAGTCTGTCCCCAGCTGACTGTTTTACAAGATGATGATGCCCATTTCCAGAACCATTGAAAGCATTTTGTACACTACGTGCAGCTATGGCATACCTGCAGCATTCAAAGTGGGAATGTATAACAGCAATGCTAGTTATTCAGCTGCCAGGAAAAAACTATTCCCACCAGCAGAGCAAGAAAGGAGTTGTTCAAGACAAGCTTTTATACTTATAATCCACATTTCATGTAACCACTAGCCTTCCTTGTACATACATAAAAACTGAAAGCTTTTTCTCCTTCAGAGGCATTTAAGTATTCCCTGCATTATTTCCCATTCAAGAGACTAGTAAGGTGTATAAATGTAACTACCAGTTCATACCTGCTAAAGACTTCACCAGTCACCTAATTGTTTGTACTAATTAAAACACTGAATACAGATAGAGTTGACACTGTGACACTACATTGAGAGCATCTAAGCAATTCCTCATATTGATAAAATATTCAGGCACGTTTCTCAGAACCAGAACATTTCCTTTCTAATTTAGAAGTGAATTAAGCATCGCTGCAAGTTTGTGACTGAAAGATAACTGAAAGACTTTTCCTGGCTTCTTGTGTTTTCAATTTGTGATTTCTGCAAGAGGTTTAATAGTGGCTGTAATTCTCTGTGCTGCTCCAGAAGTCCCCAAGAGGCTAGCCCAGTGCCAGTTTCTCAGAAGTAAATCATTACACTTGCTTACTATAAAGATCAGGATGTAGAATAAATGTGAAATACAATGTAATTAAGAACTCTTTCACCAAGAGCTATTTCCTTCGGGACATTATTCAGAAAGTCTGAGTGTTCTGATGAAAGCCAGTGAAGACCAAACCCATGGCCAGGTAGCAAGAGCTACCTCTCATGATGATTACTTTCTTAAAAATTAAGAATCCCCATCATTTGTCTACTCACTGTAGATTAGGCTGAAACAGAATGTTGACTAAGTTGCTTAATGTTGAGTCACATTGTTTAGTTTACAACAGACAAGTATCTAAATTCCCCATGAGGCAGGTTAGAATAAGAAAAGCCAAAAAGGCTTTTCAGAACATAGTCCATTGGCCAATTTCTCATACTGAAGACTAAAAAATAATCCAAGATTTTGTTGATTTGTTGTTTCTTTGGGGTTTTCATTATTGTTTTGTGGTTTGTTGTCCCCCATGCCCCCCTCAAGTTCTATCTTAGCTAAGCCCATCTAAGACTGAATAGCCTTAAGTAAGCTGTTTCCACTCACTTGAGGGGAAAACAGCCTCTATTTTGATGATTGAGACCAGTTAGATAATGGCAGAAGCAAGACTGCAATTAAGATCTTGGTACTGCTGCACACTTGTAACAAACCCACATAATCAGGGCCAAAGCATAGCTGACACCACTTAACCCTGTTGCACTTAAAGACAATGAACAACTTTATCAAAACCCAGCTGGTTGATGTGAGCAACTTCTAACCCAGCAGAACTCTGTCCACCCAAACTACAACCAAGAACTTCCTATTTAACCTTGTACTGAACACCTAGACCACAATTCTCAATTTCTATCAAATAGGGGGAGCATTCCCACGTAACAAACCCCATACTGAATCTCTTCAGCTTTGAAGCAAGCCAGCACAGAAAGCACTGGAAGTACCTGGGAAGGGATCAGTCTCCACTGCTTGCACATTCTACTGAGTCAGCAAAACTCAGTGCTACACCCGAAAACAACCAGACTTGCACAGTTGCTGGCCAATCATGTCTCCCCAGACATGGAATTACATTGTCAGGAATAACAAGTATCTTAAATGGCATTCAATAGCTCCATATACTCAGTGGTCCTGAGGTATTAGGAGAGAGAATTCCAGATACATGACCTTCCAGCAAGTACTTCAATGACTCTTCTTCACCTTATCCCTGCTTACACAGCCACCACATTAGAGAATTCCAGAGTGGAGGAACAGCTAATCTTTCAAGTACATAACTTCCTTAAATACACAGTAAGGTTCTGTTGTACATGAAAAAGCACATGTCCCAGAGCTCTGCCATCAGAGTATCTGAATAATTATAGATCACTTGCAATTTGGATGAAAGAGACTAAAATATTAACAAGCAAAAACTGCTCTTGAAGTCAAGACAAACACACAGGGCAGAAAACAAGGAAGGATAAAACTGGAGCCTCCAGCAGAGGAATACAATAATTTTACATCAAACACCCCATGAGTTCACGCACAGCACAAACATCACTGCCAATGCCACCACGCACTGCCTCCGAGCTGTTATCAGTACCCCTGGAGTATAGAGTACAAATAGATTCTGCATCTCCTCAAAACACAAATCAGCTGCAACAAAGCTTAAGGGTCCCAGAGACCTACTGATATGAAACAAGTTCAGCGCCTGAGGTTGTAAATGAGTAATGCCGGATGAGAAATGCAGGGTACTGGAAGGCCTAAAACTAGGGTAAGAAGAGTAGTTGTGGCATGCTATTTTAAAAGAAAATAAAAAAGTTTTACAGAACACATTAACCTGTTCTAAAGACTGTTCTCACCTTTCTTCACCCCAAGTTTCACAGCTCAGTGGACAGAGCAGAGCTCTCTCACAGGTCACTCTGGGGTCTCTGCCTGACAGGGAATGCAGCTATAATACAGCACCTTTCTATAACGGGCAAGAAATGTGTAATGGTTCATCAGCACAAGGGCTCTAACAGCTGGCAGACAACAGTCACCTTTGCTTCCAGCACCCTGGGAAAGAAGCCTCCCGCAATAAAGACAACAGTTTAAGATAGAAATAATCCTATCCAGCAATGTTACGTGTGGAATTTTTCAAAGAACAGAGAAGTGACATTTCCTAACAGCAAAGCAATAAAGATGAGATGGATGTTTGTACTGTGCCAGCCAGACTTGCAGGCTTCACTTCTCTTTAGAATGGCCCGAATGTCTGCAGAAATACATACCACCTTAATGACTTCTGTTTTGTAAGTGTGCACTAAGGGCAGTTTTAATCAGTGAATTTAGAAATGTTGAACAGTTGAGATTTGAACATACTTGAGCAGAACTTTTGTCCAGACTGCCATGACACTTTGGGGGCGCCCAGTTAAAACTACCTGTCACAACAAACTCATACAGGGTGGCCATCATAAGCACATCATTTTGTCGTCACTTGACATGATCAATGCAGTGGAACAGGGACTACAGTTAAACTGAGAGCCAGCACATGATGTGGAGTTGAGACACTCTTGCAGCTTATGTCTTTCCATTGTTCAGCCCAGCCTCATGGGCCACTGATAAATGAGCATAAAGTGTGAACTTGCATATGAAATAAACTTAAGGAGGAGCATTAAAATTCCTTAGTGTGCATTTACCTGCACTGGAAAGAATAAAAATCTTTGCCCCTCTATCTTTGTGAAAGAGCCTGAAGAACATCAGATGGACAAAGCTACACAGGTGGCATGTATCATTAGACAATAAAGGAGATAACAGGCTGATTCTTTGTTTATTAGGAGATTTGTACAAGGCAAGGTATTCAGTACAAGCCCCCTGTAGCTCTGGAAGAATTTACGTGACTGATTAATATACACACGCACCCCCCTGTACTTCTAAAGGAGAGACTTTCAACCTAGTATAGTTCAGACAATGAATGATAACTGAACAGATCACTCTTTGCTTCAGTCACTTTTCAAGTTTACTGAACAATTCTGGGTAGAAAAACCAGAAAAGTGAGACCACATTAAAACAAATCCTTGTCAGAGGGAAAGAAAACAGCTAAAAACATTTCTTAAAGGAATAGTCAATTAAGCACATGTTCAGAATTCACATTTGAGATTCATCGAAAATGAAGACATAATTTTCTTCCATACAGGAGGATTTTTTGTTTATAAACCAAAAGAAAAATAATTACCTTCAGCAAGTTAAAACTAACCCTTCCAGAAAAAGGGTCCTTCACCCAGTCAAAGACCATTACTCACACAGCAGTGTTTGTTAGAAACCAAAATAACATATTATTCATATCAAGTTCTTCCATTCAGTCAGCCTCACCCCTCCAACACATCACTTCTCCTATTTAGCCTAGCATTTTCCTGAGATTTATCATAAGGCTAACATTTTCTGATTTACTTCCTGAAGCCACTTGATACATACTACACAAAAAGCAGCACTACTACATACACACCAAAACCAGCTTTATTTCTCCTTATTCATATCACATTGTCCTTCCTCTTTGAGGAAGACCCATTCCCCACTGAGTAATATGCTCTATTTATCACCACCTGCAGAGAACCCCATAACAGGACTTGACTGTATATTGCAGCACCCCACTAACATTAACTTTCGTCTATTAAAAACCTGAATTTTCAACCTGAAGGATGCCCATTACATTTCACTAAACTAGAACCTGGACATAAGTTTTGGCTGCTCACAGCTAAACAAAATCCTCTGGCTACTACTATAACTAACATGCTGATAAACAAAGGGTTTATTTAGTTACGATTCATAGATACACTGACAAGAAATTAAAGCATCATGTAGCATGGCGGGGGGGGAACAAGTAACAGCACAAAACACAAAATTCCTTTATCATACAATAGATATTCTGTCACTAATTAAGTAATTTTCACCAATTGAGTTCTACATTCAGTTTTGAAAAATTTTTTGATGTATTCTACACTTGTCATGTCCTATAAAGCTTGACCTGGTTTAAGTCTTACAGCTGCTGCTCTAAAACTAGAATGTGTCTCACTCTGCCAAGTTCAATGGACACAGGTGAAAACTCAGTTGATTTGTCACTCTCCAGCTCAGTGTTCATCCTGCATCTTCCAATATCTTATCACTACCAAGCAAAGGCTTCAAATCACAATTGAAGAACAAATCTACCAATTAAAACAAGACATACTGAAGAGGGAAGTAAGGCTTACATCCCTGGATAACACTACTTCTGCAGCTCCCATCACAAGCCCCAGGTAAAACAAACCTTTAGCACAAGTTTTGTAACAGTTTATTTCCATTCTGAGAGAATACGAGAATGTGGGACAGCAAGAACTTCTTATGACATTCCTGGCACATGTTTTGCAGATTAACAGGTTGATTCATTGCCTTTATTAAAAGACATATCCAAGAGAATGTTTTCTTCCAGGAACACTGATGTACCATCCTAACAGGAGGATCTGACTTAATGCTGGATGGCAACTCACATTGCAAGCTTTACCCAAGACCTATTTCCTACAAAGATGCACTTCACTGAGGCTCAGAACTACCCCAACAAATCTTGGTATAAAAACTCTTACTGGAATATTTTTTTCCAGGGGCGAGCCTAGGGAACCCTTGAGTCACTGCAGGTTTTAGTCACTATTTTGGAACCATGCAGAGAGGCAGGCAGTAATTTAACAAGAAAATGCTGACATTAAGCAGATGATGACCACCACCTGGAGAAAAATAGGTTTTAGTTACAGAATCTCTTCTATATTAAGAAACAAACAACACACACCGCTTGAAAGCTTTGCTACATCTACCTTTCAGGCTTGCCTAGAGCTCTATTACAGGCAACACCCTCTATGAGGAAGGATTAGCCTCCAGTACATGCAATCCAGTGCAAGTGTGGCTCCAGAACAGGTACTACAGCCAATTGGTTAGGACAGCTTCTATAGAAATGACTGCTTTAATAAAGGAAGAACTACAGCTCCTATAGTCAGCAGGTTAGAAAGTACACATGCATATGTGGAGTTCTGCCAATTATTCTTATAGCACCAGATAAAAGCTCCCAAGCCAATCCTTTTAAGGAATTCCATAGCAAAATCTAGCATCTAATCTTCCTCAGGACTAATTATGAGTTAACTGTGGTTTGCCTAACCAAGGCATATATTGACATATATGGCATTTAGCAACAGTGAGCAGACAGATTATGCATGTCTCCAGAAATCCACAGCTACTAAGAATATTCAGAGTTGCAACATGTTTAAGTACCTAAACTGCAGCCACGTACCAATTTTAGTCAACATCATACTTATCCCTCCCCCAGAGGGCCCTGTAAAGCACTTACCTTTAACCAGACCAAGTCCAAAACCCACTTTCTTCCCTCAAAGATTCATAAGAAACAGCAGTAAATCTTTCACAACCCAAAAGTCAGCCTTTTCCTTCAGATTTTATCTTCTTCTATGTACTGGCTCATTAAGCTGAGAACTCAACTTCACCTGGAGCAGAGAGGTCAGGTCTCATTTTGCAGGTGAGAGCAATAAGGTAATCTGGGAGACCAAGCCACACAAACAATGGGATGTACATAATGTAACATTGATGAAATAGGAGTCTTTTTACAGAACTAAGGATAAAGTGTATTGAAAGGTGACCTTAGGAGAAAAGGACTGGGTCAGCCACTGTTAATACTTGTAACATTTAAGATGTATGAGTTATAGATATGCCCTTCTTAAGAGGTGTAATATTGAACTAAAAGGTAAGAAGTTCCCAGACCAGCAGAACTCTCAAAAACTGACACAAAAAAGCTTTGTATTTTCTTTTGCTCTAGGAAAGATGTTCTTTGGATGAAGTTAGCAGCTAAATCAGAGCAATATGACAATATTGGATGATCATCTGGAATTTATGGGCTCAATAAGGATAGACAGATGGCAGATGTCAGGTTAGGTGATCTGATGATACTTTTGTCCTTAAGGCCCAGGCATGAGAGAGAGGTGACGAAACAGTGTGTTCACTGTGATTCACCTGTGTAAATCTTTATTCTCCAGGTTAGCTGCATGCTTTATTTTTAGGTGCCTTGAATGTGTTTTATAAAAGAAGTATTTTGGGTGTTCTGAGTCTACCACAGACCACACAAACACTTCAACAGACTTTCCTGGGCCTTAGTCCTAAATAAATCATGCGGATTTCCAAAGCTGTCTTTTACTTTAACTCTGCTGGGAACCAAAACCCCTCTGAACAGGATTCAGAGCTTTTCTAGGACCCCACAACCTCAAGGAGCTCAATGCAATGATAGGTCCTGAGTCTAAGGTTAAAGTTCTCCACCTGTGAGCGTGACAGCAGGTCTTTTTCTTAGTATCCACCAAGATATTTTCTTTCTTACTTATGAGTTTGTCTATATGATAAAGAATAACTTAAGCATTTTCATATCAGACTGAACTTGTTTTTGGTTAGGACTGATCTCCACATGCATGGAAATCTTACCATAGCAATAGAACCCTAAGCCTCCCCCAGAATATCACTACAAATCTTTAGGCTCAACCCATCCAACTCTCTTTTTCATTTAGATTTCCCTTTAAGTTTTCCTTGTGCTTACAGAGAAACTTTCCCCTATCTCTTTCC
>NW_009912387.1:71332-73988 GCF_000696875.1 Nestor notabilis
TGTGCTTCATGTTATGATTATCTAATAGAGTAGATAAATATTTCATCTTTGTCTCTTAGCCAGAATTAATTGTTTTATGTTCCACACAGCGTATTTTCTTTGATTAATTAAAACACACGCACAGGAAGCTATACAGTAATTTTATTGCTGTTTTCTACTAAGTAGCATTTTGCATTCTGGATATTATTTGGCAAATGTGCAGTTCAATTAAGAACTACAGAACATAATTGAAAATTAATATAAACTAATTAATGTTGTAGCAAAGCTAACACCAGTGCCATCAGTTACAGGGAAAGTCATGACACACTATGTGTTACTCAAGGAATTTGGCTTTTTTTAGCTGCAGAATTAACATATGGTGCGTTGGTTTGATGACATAATAGCAATTTATCAGGTTGCCTACATGTTGCCTGAGTAGATATAGATCATTTAACATTCAATGGATAAATTTAAACTCTGTGTGCATTGTTATTCTAGGTACAGCAGGTCAAACCATAAATAGCAGACCTCAGTGTACCTAAGTCTTGCAGCATTTGAAATACAGCTGAAGACTACAATCTTTCAGGCTGACTCTGCTTCTAAGGAAGAAATCATAGAGCATAGGCTGTCATATTTCACATGCTGGTGATTACGAACACTTTGTTCTACATGGACGAATAAATATCATTTTCTTGTTGGGTGTAGGTAGGCCACACATTCATCACCTTTAAACTTGACTACTGCAGTGCCCCCAGCTGTAAATTCTATAGCGTATGGCAGGCTTTGTAAGCATGTCTAACAAACCTCTGTGCTCCAACAGCAGCACGTGCTTCCTTTCCCATGCTTCTGTGCCTTGGAAAGGAACTAGTTTCAACAAATGTACGATTAATCCTCTGCCTAGTCTTGATTGCTCAAAGTCTGCATGGAGTCACCTCAGCTTGTGGCTTTACAGAGCAGCTTTCTGGAACCAGCCTTCCTTCAGAGCTTTTAGTTCTGATCACTGCCACTGTTATGCCTTGAAACTCACCTCTGGAGAAGGAAAACTGAAGGATTTATACAACAAAACCAGTCACAAGAGCTTGATTTTGCCTGTAAGGTCTGTGTACCTTTCAAACTCAAAGTCTGGCCCCCAGAATGTAGTAAAAGCAACATTTAAGACAAGACCAGTGTGAGCCAGAGACCCAGATAGCAAAAGATGTATGGCTGTGCTAACTCAGACTGCTTGCACAGATACAGAGCTAACTTATTCTGAAAGTATTAAATAAGCATATGTTAAATCATAAAAGTTAAGGTTTTGGGTTTTTTTTTACTCTTTCAGTGGTATTTGCCACTGCTGCTATTAAAACATCACTAAGATCGATCTGATGCTTTAAATACCATGGACACATCTCCAGTCATCATTCCTGTCCACATTATTTTCTAAATGGTATCTAAAAGAATTTCCTTTTTATTTTCCCAGAAAAGTGTGAAATTGTTTTCAAAAGTAATTAGCACATTGTACATCAAGTAGGAACTAGTACAGCAGTTGCCATCACAAAACCCCCAGCGGTCCACAAGAGAATGGGTTTTGAAACAAATCACCTAAACCTTGATAAGCAATCAAGCCCAAAGAGGCATAGAAAATTACCATAGAGACTTAGTGTGAGTCCCTATTGAAGTATTAAATCATGTGGGAATCTACTGTAATTATATTAAAGAAAGATTATCTTTCTTTGCTATGAAATTAGAATAAATGGCCTGTAGTGACAAAGATACAGGGTCTAACTCTCCTGTACCTGTAATCTTCTTTTTCTTGGAAAATAAGAGAAAGCTCAAAGATACTCCCAACAGCTACAGGCAAACAACAAGCAAACTTGTATTTCTCCACCCTGCTGATACAGGGGCCGTCAGCTGGGTTTGGACCAAAGCGAAGCTCTTCAACATCTCAGGAAAACCATGGAAGCAGCTGTCTGGTGCCAGGCAAGCAGAAACGTTGTTCATGTGTTTCAGCATTAATTGTACCATGCAAGAAAAGCTGCATTTTTGATGTGCAGTGTTTCACTAACAATTAAATGAAGTTTCAGTGTGAAAATAACCCCTAACAACAACTCACAAACTGTTTCCCTTCCTCTCATTCTTCTTAAAGTTATTTCATTTTGCCCCAGCTTCACTTCTGTGTGTGTGTGTGTGTGTGTGTGTGTGTAAATGTCACTCTTTAATTAACTTGCTGCTTTTCTGAAGTTCCTCAGTAAAATGTTTATTTGATTATTTCCTTCTCTTTCCTTAAGATATTTTCAACATTTCCTATTCCTTGCAGGTACTACAGGTATCTTCAATAAGGAAGCCTTCTAGTCACTAATTGAGGAGACCTCTGTTGACACAAATTAGCTTCCCAAAGCCCAGCTGAAAGTACAAGAACTATGAAACATTTTGTAAAATCCCATCCAGAATTGGCTTCATCAAAGCACCCACCATTCATCTTAAAGGGAGAACATGAATAACCTGGTCTGAGCAGTTCCTTGTTGCAGGGTGTCAGGATCTCCCTCAAGGGGTGCAAGAAGTAGCCAGAAGGTCCCCTTCACCCAACAGACCTCAGCTTCATGGGTCATTCCCATCACCTGAGTCTCTGCTGCAAAATGGCTAGAACTGTTCAGCAACCAATTTGGGGCCCCGGAGTTTGGAAACTCTGATAACACTC
>NW_009912387.1:73999-90588 GCF_000696875.1 Nestor notabilis
TTAAGCTTGGTCTGCACCTGAGCCACTGTTTCCCATCCCAAGTGACCTTATTTTGTGTCTGTAACAAACCTATAGAGAGCTCTGAGTGTTGGATGTAGCATTTCCTTCCAGAGCACCAGCTCCTCAGTATTTTAGCCCAGAAAGGGAAAACCAGACAGAAGCAGATGACCATCCAAGAAAGCACTGGAGGTGTTTAGAGGACTTCACCTACATCTAGAATATGGCAGCAGTGGCCATTTCAGAAAGACAGGACTGGAGACAAACCTATAGATATTCCAGGATGGGGTCAGCCCAGGAGGGAGACCGACTACAGGGCAGGTCCAGGTCCATCCAGAAGGCAGGGTCCCAGTCAGACACATCTGCAGACAGGGAGTGATGGCCCCCAGATGAGCTGAAATGTCTCAGCCATGGGCAGGGGTGGCTCTAGAGGAGGCTGGGCAGGGACATCAGTGCCCTCAGGGACCTGACAGTGTGACCCATCCCTTCATTTGGAAGATTACATTTGCAAATGTTAATGCCAGTGTAAAAGCCAACAACAAATTACTTTCAATGTTATGATCTAGGCAGTTTCCTGAGATCCCCTTCAACGGTACCAACTCTTTCTGGGATTTAATATTTTCACACTTTTTTCATATATAGGTAGACAATTACCTTCAGTACCAGATTAGATGATCCAGCTAATAGCTTAAAAATGTAAGGATTCTTCCTCGCTCATCATTAGCACTTTGTTAGTTTGTTAGCTGACTGAATTATTGCTTGTAAGTACTTTTGGATTGATTAGCTCTTGCAGGGTATTTGCAGCTGTTTGAATCAATGTACATTAATTTCTGGATCTTAAATTGTAAGACATCAGAGGATTGGCTCACAGAAATGCTTTATTCTATCATATTTTATTCTTTTTGCATCATTTATGTGGCTACTTCTAACCCCTAGCTGGGGTGAAACACATATTCCGAAGTATCAGTGTCCAGTTATACGGGTAAGGTACAGTTAGATCACTGACACCTACAAAGTTTTCTCTTAGAACTGGAAGATCAATCCAAACTATGTAGATTCTCTTTTCCCTTGTTCTCCATCAGGTTTTTTAACCAAAAACTTATTTCTTTTAGATATATAAAGCTGGGAGAACTTCCCTTTGATTTGTGTGAGACAATCTATGCTTGAGAATGCAAAGCCTTTAGTGAATTAACACGTAAAACATAAAATCTTCATTTGCCAGATGTAGACTTTGTGAGCGGGGCAATATACACTGTGGTTTCTAGACAGTATCAGGCATACAGAAATATCTCCATTTAATCCTGACAGACCTGTATAGTTCTGGGGTTAGAAGCTGCAGTAGCTTGTTTCCATTCTCTGCCTCTGACTTTCCAGGGATCCTCAAGCCTCTCTCATGCCTCTGAATACATTGACTTCATTTACCATTGCCCATCACACAAGAATAAAAATAAACAACATATTACAAGGATGTGACAATCTTATAGAAAATTTTTCAAACCAAGCATGAAAGAAATAACACATATTATTATTCTAGTCTAATTCTCCTCTTCTTCTGCAGAATGCCAAGTTATCAGCTATTGGGCTGATTTTGTACAGTTCACCATGGTGTGCTTGCTTCTTTCAAATTGTTCATCAGTATGTTGATGGAGAAAAATCATGTCTAACATTGTGGGATTAACACTGTAAGATTTTCTGAGAGCTGCAACAAGGAATATGCTCTCTGGTATCAGGAGACAGATTTGCATGGATCAAAGAGCTCACTGTTTTACAAAGTCCTATTTACAGCACACCACTGGTAGCATGATCCATCCAAGAGTTGTTGCATTTATCTTCTGCTGGATTTTCTGGAAGTAGCAAATCTGGATTTTCTAGATGTATCAAGAAGAAAAAATTCTATTTTTAAAACCTCAAAAGACAGAAGATCAATACAATCTGCCACAATACAATCTTTCACAGTTGTAATACAAGCCTTTCTCAAGAAAGAGTTCAAAGTACACCTCTCAGACCAGCCATTAAAATAAATACATTTCAGCTTGGAGGTGAAAGTCCATGACTTTTGCTGAGTGTTTCCAAGACTTTTTTCTGCTATTTCCATCATACTACAATGAGTGGTTCTGAACAACACATTTTTTATTGCAGGAGCCTCCAGCAATGGAAACTGGACAAGACACAATCTGTTCAGTCACATCATCAAAGCAGGCATCACAATGAACATGCCATACTGTCACTTCACCTGGAACAAGCTGAAGTGTTCAATGTTAACCAGTATTGTGGGGATTTAGGTAAATTTCACAAATACTAGTAGAACATTGCCAATTGGTACCTAAATATTCCCAGTTTGAGTTCTCATTCCAAAGTTTAGTTGAAATGTGGCCTGAATAATGTCCCCACGGTTTCTTATGGCAGTAATGCCCACTAATTCCCGCAGCTGGGACTAGATCTTGCAGACCACAGTTACTACCATGAGCACTACCTTTATGCTATGAGTACACACTGTCTGCAGTGCAAACAGGGTGGTCTTGGACTGAAGAAGGTCTCTAAGCCCTGTGAAAGTTAAAAATAGAAGCTTTGGTCCTCAAAGTCACATAGCTGACAGCCAAAGGGATGTTTGTAACCCAGATGGGTGGCAAAAGTGCCATTGAAAGATCATTACCTAATTAATTAATCAAAGAATTCAGTAGTATATGAATATATGAAATTGAAGTCTTGCAAGTGCCACTGAAGACTTGTAACTATTGTGCCTTCGCAGCTGTAAATGTGAAGCATTTGTACACATATGAAGGAGCACATCTTCCTTCTTGCTGGCTGCTGCTATTCTCAACACCCAGGAGGTCCTGCCAGTGCTCACTCCTAGGGGTTTGCAAGAACTTCAGCATTTTAAATATTAGTCAAGCAGGATACTCAAAGCTCCATAAGGGATTTACAGGCCCAAATTACATTAATTTTAGAAGGAATTGAATTCCCCAAAACCATAGGGACCATCAAGCATTTTACCCTCATTTCCATGCCTAAAGATTTCCTTTCAAGGAAAGCTTTTGGTAAGAAATGCCATGGGGAAAAGCACTGATTTGCAGCTATTGCTGTAGAAAGCTGATTACTACAGGCAATGAGTACATGAGTTTTCTTTGTGGTTTCTTGTTAGTCCCGTGTCCTGTTTGTAGAGGTGATTTGTGTATCACTTCTGAGATGTCCATTGCAGGTGACAGCTGTAAGGTGAGGTGAAGAAGGACGATGTGCAAAATGTGCTGGCAGAAGCTAAGAAATAAAAGTCTTAAATCACTTGCGTATGACAACCAGAAGGACTCTGTGGCTAAGGTTTACTGATTCACCTGCACAGCAGTTTATCACTTTTGGCCATTCTCTCTCTCGGCTTGCTTCTACCAGGTAAAGTGTTACTAGAAATGAAGCAAATGACAGCACAATCTCACACATATATTTTATTGCTGGTGCACCCAAGGCACTACCATAACCTTCAGATATTTATCCTGATGATTCAAGGAGCATAAATGTCCAAAGCTGAGATTGTATTTCAGCTTATTGTAAAGATGGGGATTAGCCAGGTCAGCATCATATGAGCTGCCAGATCAGTCATAAGAGATTTTACAGGAATTTACTAGGACCATGGTACTTTCATCAGTCCCATTGCAGATACAGAGATGACTCCTTCGTAATGCAGGTCTTTCTGAAGTGCTGTAAAGTCTGGCACACTAAAGAGACTCACTGAAGGGCTCCTGCTCTACAGCTCTGCACAAACAAGTCTGAAGCCTAACACTGCCCAGCCGTGCCATACCTCCACCCCAACCCTGCAGTCCCTTTCCAGGGTAATCTTACCTCTGCTCTCACCTTACTGGTGCCAGCAATCACAGTCACCTCACTAGAGAACACGGTTTTCACATGGTTCAATTATATGGTTTTAATATTCTACAGAAGAGCAAAGTTGGGATGTGATTTGAAGCGGTCACTAACCTTAGCAGACAGGTATAAAGTCCTGGTGCCATGAACCTCACCTCATGCACTCTTACTTGACAAGAAATTTGCTCCCATGTGTTTCCTCTCAGGGTCATTTCACTTGGTGCTTCCTTATATGAACAATATTGAATGAAAAAATATAATACCACTTTCTTCATAAAACACCTAAACAGGGATTTATTACAAAACAAATAGTAACAAAAAAACTCTGCCCTTCTGCCGCACAAGTTCTTTTGCAGGAAATAGGGTTCAAGGTACCTCCAATGTCCTAGATGGTTTACAGAGTTCTCTGCATGGACAATTACAGTCGTTGAGCATGTCAGTTCAGTGGCCAAACCAGGAAAGTAACTGTGCTTAACTCCTGAACAAGTGGGGAGAAAAAAACCTTTCAGGCATTTAGGACAGTATTACAGTCAGTAATCACCAGGCAGAGACCTGACCCAGGGACCCATGCTCATGGTCTGTTGTTGGGAAGAAGTACAGGGACTGCTGCAGCCTGTCAGAGCAATGAAACACTCCTCGGGGGGTCTGATGGAATAAAATGATGAGAGATCAGCATATTTCAGAATTCAAACTTTGATTTTTGAAAGAAGCCCTAATTCCTTCCTAAACCTGGCAGCAGGAAATAATACAGCTTTATGAAGTAAAAGGGTAGCATCAGCCGGGTTTATGGGGTCACAGTCTAGCCTGCTGAAGAGGCATTAGGAGGGACCTGCACACACAAAGCTGTCATGTGTGAGGCACATTCACACTGCCCAAATCTCATCACTGAGGAAAGCTGATTCCTATGATGCTTCCTTTGACTAAGCCTCACTTCCTAGCATTACTTAAATCCTTCTCTATTGCAGAAGTAAAGGACATTATTGGCATTTGCCTAAAAATATTCCTGCAGCAATCCAGGACAGTGTGTGATGCTGTGTTCCCCCCAGTCTGCAGCCTGTGAAAAGACTTGACTATCAGATATAATAAGCAATAAACCTCACATCTACATAGACACCAAAAAGCCTATTCCATGTTAAATATCTCTTCATCTGACAGGCACCCAAGCATCTAATCAAAAGGATCAGCTACAGAGCAGGAATAGCAGTTAAATGGAAGAGGGGGAGATACAATAATAAAATAGGTAAAATATCTCCCACATATATCCTTATGAAAGGAAGGATATTATCTAGTTAATGTGAATTGGGAGCCCCTGCAAGCTGGTCAAAGGAAATGAATGCCAGTTTGTCCAGGGAGGAGTAATTCATGCAAACACTAATAAGCCTTTGAAATCCATTGCATCATTTGGTACCACAATGCTGGGGATACAGAGCACACAATAAAAGCTATCCTGCATTTCAGCCTGTGTTCTCAGCCTTTAACTTGGAGATCTGTGAATCAACTTCCCCTTTGGGTGGGGTATTTAACTGTGGGGTCTCTTGGACTAGTGTCAGCACATGCCCCCAGCAACTATCAGAGGCAGGATGACACAGACCCAGTTTTCTTCCAGCAGGACAAATCCTGCATTTCTATACATCACTAAAAAGCCATGTTAAGGGTTGTGCTTATTAACTCCACAATACCATAGATAACCCGCTTTGTTTCAGCTCTTCTGAGCAGATGAAAATCCCGAGTTCTTGCCCTTCTTCTGGAAACCTGATTCCAGAAGAAGCACTTCAGAGAACAACAACTTCAGAGAGGTATTCTGCAGAATTAAAATCCCCCCTGGGGAGATTCTGTAGGTATCTAAAGATACTGTCTTTGGATCTCTGTCTTTAGATCACTGTCTAAAGATCCCTGCCAGCTAGCTCATGTCATGCAAAATCCTTCCACAAATATTTAAAACAAGCAGACTAGAGAGGTTTAAGTAAGGGAAATGTGAGAGTTGTGCAAGTATACAAGTATATACAAGTATGCAGTAACCTTTCTGAGAGTCCTAAGAATCAAGCATTATCCGAGTAAAGAATCATTTCTGAAGCAGCAGAAACAGCAAGCGTTCTTTTTAATCTGTGATAAGCAGAAACAAAGCTATAAAGAAACTCCAATAACAAAATTATAATATACTCTATAAGAAATTCACTAATAAGAGTGTAATAAAACCATATCATAGAATCATAGAATGGTTTGAATTGGAAAGGACCTTAAAGCTCATCCTGTTTCAAGCCCCTGCCATAGGCAGGGACACCTTACACTAGATGAGGTTGCTCCAAGCCCCTGTGTCCAACCTGGCCTTGAACACTGCCAGGGATGAGGCAGCCACAGCTTCTCTGGGCACCGTGTGCCAGCGCCTCAGCAACCCTCACAGGAAAGAACTTCTGCCTAATATCTAATCTAAATTTACCCTGTTTCAGTTTAAAACCATTAGATTCAGTGTTTTTGTATATTTAGTAAAGTTTTGTGGTGGAGATTCAACAGGCTGAATCCAAGTGCTGAAGCAGAATCTAACATATTTTTATGAATTTATAAAATGTTTTACATGACAAATGACATCTCATGACCAAGACCCTAGAAACCGGATCTGAAGCCTGAAGCAAATTTTTTTACAGTTCATTTATAAAAACAGAACCAGAGGGGTTTAATGACAATGCCGACACATAGTTAACTATAAGGGGAGCTGGTGATAATAAAACAAAAAGGGGAAAGTAATGAAGAGAAAAAAATCACTGGGTACTGTGACTGCATATATGTTTCCTGTTATTTTACCTGGAAGCAAAACCATTAATTAAAACAAAAACAAATGGTGAAATCACTGCTGAAATCCTCCTTCATGTCACTGGAAACTAATAGTGCCCTTCAAAAACTCCTTTGGGTTAAGACAAAATCATAACCTCACTGAGCTGCTCCTAGCACTGTGTTTTACTGTGAGTGTCATTGTTTTTTTTGCCATGTACTTCCATACCCCTTTTTTTCCTGACTGGAAAGGTAAGAGATTGGTGTTTATTTGGTGCTAGTTATGTAGTATTGCTATATACACAAAAAAGCAATAAAAAACTTTCCTAAAGTACACAGATCCTACAGAAGATGAAAACAGAGAAATCTACCCAATAATTAACTTCATTTTCACTTACTTAGACAAGAATCATTAGTTTTCCTGTATAAATATTGTGTGTAGGAAAAAAACTGCTGTAAAATGAAATGCACTAAAACAGTGTCAATCCTCTTATTTCACAGAGCCAGTCATTGATTGGATTATCGCGCCAAGAACACAGAGAACTCATTGAACTGGGACCATTTAAATAAAAATAAATTCTCTTTTACCTCCTTTTTCCTTCATCAATCTCCATGTAGTGTGCTTTGGATGAGCTAATAACAGATTCATTGCAGCCATGCTGTAACTGATTGCTATAACTTTGCATATTTTACCAGGTATATTAAGAGGTAGTACTGAGACTCTCAGGATTAACAGATCTATGCTTTGAATTACCTTTCCTTTCCACTCAATGTCCATGCATTTCTTTACAAGGGCTCTTCAAAAGAAGTGCTGCAGAAAACAAAGCCAGAAAATTCACAGCAGATTACAACTCAGCAGGGATGGATTCATATGTGGTGAAGGAAGGAATTAAAATAAGAAAACCAGTTCCACTTTGTGTTCAAAGCAGCAGAACAATCATGACCTTACAGTGATCGTAATTCTTACAGCAACACAAACCTTAGCATCTCAAAGGCTGTTCCTATCTGTTAATTTGTCTAAGTAGGGCCTAGAGAACTGAAAAATAAAGATTCCACAGGTCGGCTCCGGTTCCCACTGGGAACAAGATAATGGAATAATGTAGGTTGGGAAGGACCTCTGGAAGCCAGGGCGTGCAATACCACCCCATCCTGCCTTGAAGAACAGGTTGCTCAGCAGCTTTTCCAGTCTGGTGTTGGACACGTCCAAGGACAGAGGCTTACCAGCTCCTTTAAGCCCTTGTTGCAGGGTTTCATTGCCCTAGCTGTGATTTTTTTCCTGGTATCTGATAGTAATTTCCCTTGTTGCAGCTTGTGCCTGATGCCTCTTGAGAGCAGGGCAGAGCCAGCCTTTATTTTGGGGATTGAGGCAGGGAGAAGAATTTGGGATATTATTCCAGATGCAGCCTTTTAAGTGTTCAGTAGAGCAGAAGGTTCTAGCTAAAGCAGCTTAATTACAGCCTGGACAAGCATTGTTGGTGCATGAGCAGCTTGATGCCCACCAGGTCCTTTTCCGTAACCAATTTCTGTATAAGAGGTCAGTTAGTGGCACTGAGAAATAATTAACATCTCTATCATGTCTTCCGTACTCACTGAAAATTTAGAACATTCCAAAAGTATATGGTATACAAAAAAAACCCAATCAAAACCCAAACCCTGAATTTTTTTCATTGCACTTCTATTTTATCCTGGTCTGTTGTCATCTTACTAGAAATCATTAGAAATCATTGATCAAAAGTGCATTAGAAGACACATCCAGAGAAGTCTAGCTGGAGGCTGGAGAAACAATTAATCCAGTGCCTTTCTTGGGCATTTGAAAGAGAAAATGAGAATAATTTCTGTGGGAGATGAGAAATTTGAGTAAATAACTAATGCCTCCCTGAATTCGTTAAGTGCCAGTCTCTACTTCAAGTTAAACTCTTTAATGAGCTGGAGTCCAAACCCAAATTCTTCAGCTGGGTGTGGTAAGTAATTAATCTAACACCTGATATGTAATTAGCTCATCTCTTTGGGTGAGCCCCTGTGATCCTAATGACTGGGAATAACCATGAAATTCCTTCCCAAACAAGCAGCATCCCTGCATTCCAGTACTGCATTGACAGCCCTTTAAAAGACTCTCTTCTTCTGTCTAATGCGGTTTCTGTCTTGTGCTTAGTTTCACCATCCTCCTCCCAGCTCCATGCTGCTCTATGGAGTTCCATTAACCACTGTGCTCTACGGCACCTCCATCCTTCTGGTCAAGCCCCCTCTTCCAGCAGTTTCCAGTTCAGCATTTGTCAACCATCAACAATGGACTGGGAGAGAAGGTGAGGATTTTATGAGTATTTCCCTTTAGGTTGCTTCCTTTCTGAAACGCCAATCTTAGATCAAGTTTACCCAGGGAGACAAGATTTTCCCATAAAGCAAAAGGACAGACAGAAGGAGGTTATGGGAAGAGAGGTCCTTATGTAGCCCTTCATGATCCAATGCTACTTTCTTGCAAGGGTGGAAAGATACAGTCCAGTTGCTTAATCTTTTCTCCTGCTCAGAAGTTTCAAGTGGGTGTTGTGTTCTCACTCACTGAGATGGTGTCATTTAATGCTGCCTCAAATTGCAGCTTCTGGATTCTCTCTTCTGATGGATGAGGCAATTCTGTCTTCACGTAATTCAGAGGAGCCGCATGAGATTTAATTAATATGTATAAAGCATTCAGGATGCTCGGTTGAAAAGGGTGGTGATATAAAAGCCCTACAAAAACCCTCACAATTTTTCAAATTCTCTGATGTTGCAGGTCAAATTAAAGACTCATTTTTCCCCTTCATTTTCCTGCAGCAATTCTGCCCCCTATGGGTTGTGTGGAAACAGTCAATGCCCAGAAGCCAGTAACACAGGGAACTTAAGATAATAAACTTATATTTGCAAAGGATGGTGTCCCGTGAACAGCAAAACCAGTTAAAGTTATTTCCTGTGGTTTTGTTCCTGTCTCCTCTAACCACCACCTTGTCGTACATCTTCCTGCAGTCCTTACATCTCCCATGGGGCACACGATGGTACAAGCAGTAGCTGATCTGAAATGGCCAAGGGGCCTGCCAGCTGGCATATGCTGTTCAGCCACGCAACTGCTGCGTCTTAAAACGGTGAAGGAGTTGAACAGCACAGTGATGATGATATACCTTGTTATTACATCTGCAGTCACTCTGACGTCTTCGAGTTGTTTGAAATTGTCTGGAAAAGCAGACAGACATCCCAGCTGTCTGAAGAACCTCGTTTCTTAAACTGGACAAGCACAGCTCCTAGCAGAGCAGACAGGACTGAGGCTCTCGAGGCCTCTCAATGACATCTAGTTTCTACCTATGCCTTATGCTTGGGAACAGCTGGTGGTGCCAGCAAAGAAATAAAAACCTGCTTAATTGAGGCGGGAGCAGAGTCCCACACTGCTGCAGGGCAGTACCAGAAATGCAATAGGGATCACAGTGACAACAGCAAAGGCACCAGACTGGAAGGGATGTGTTACAGCTGGCAAACAAAAGCACCAGTTAGAGGAACATCACAGCCCATAGGGAAACATGCATGTTTATTTTTCAGGTCTCATCTGCCATGCAGAGGAAAATTATAGAGTAAGAGTGTTTGTGTGTGTATTCGTATCTCCACTCGACCATGCTGGGAAAGGGCAATCATCCAGAGCACAGATTTGTCTAATGTGGAATGATTTAATGGCATATAGTGTAATTCTGTGAGTAACCCGAGGCAATCTCCTGCAGCAGCCCAGCAGTGCAGTACTGTCATCGCCTCACCTCACAGGCAGGGCTCCTCAGGGATGCCACCTCTCCCCAGCCTTATTTTCCTTGATGTAAATGCTGCTCCCACCCCTCGTGGGAAGCTGAGGAGTGGTGCAGCAGCTGTTCCTAAGACAAAGAGGTGGAAGTCGTTTTCTTTCTTCGCATGCAATGCCTACAGCTGCTTCCCAGAGATGTTCACCTGATCGTGTCCTTGCTCTGTATCAAATCAAGGGATCGCTGGGACTGAGCTTCCGAACTGTGGTGTTGAAGCACCATGCTCCCGTCGAACTACTATCACTCATGGGCCCATCTTGCCTTCCCTTTCCTCCCCTAGTGCCAACTCCATCACACTTCTAGTCCAATGCTGGGCTATTTCAGCACTGGGAGCTGGCAGAGAAGTCTCCTGTTTTGTCTTGCTGAGCTTGTTTTCACATGCCACCACATGCCTCTTGTCCTCTTCTGTGTGCCTCCCAGAACACTCCTTCCCTGCATTGCCTACAAAAGCAGGCTGTCCATCAGCTGAGACCCCTGCTTGCCTCACCACCAGTATCACCCTGCTGTTGGTTACTGGTCTCTCCAGCCAGCCCTCTCTGTTGACACTGGCTCTGCCACAGTTCAGCATCCCCTGCTAGGCTCAGTCATGCTGCACTGATCTTCACCACAGCATGCATGATGTCTGTGCCACTCATTTCACTGCTGGGACACATTCAGCCCCCTGAGAAGAAGTTTTGGAGCTGTAAAAGGCTTTTCATCCTGAATATCCAAATTGCATGTCATGCTTAATGCCCTGTCATTAATGTTACACAAGTACCTCTAGCAGGGGCAGCAGGGAGACTTGGTGCACAGACTAAGCAGGCAGGTGCTTGAGGATGCAAGAACAGTCGTTTGCACAAGCTGGTGCTACCAGCAGCATCAGTAGATGAGGGCCTCAGTGACATGATTTAGCGGTGGTCTTGGCAGTCCTGAGATAATGGTAATGGCTGGACTTGATGATGTTAAAGGTCTTGTCCAACCTAGTTGATTCTATGATTCCGTGATTGGCAAGTGAGCAGAGGGAGCTGCCATCCCAGATGCTTGAAAAGTTGCTGGATTTGAGAATAATGGAGTGAAAGAAAAGGAATGTAGTAAAGCAAAAGGGAAATGTTTGCTGCAACAAGATAAGCCTGAAGTGAAACTTTCAGGGACAAATTAGCTGATACAAGGGCAGATGAGTTTTACATCTGCCCTCCAGTGGTTGCATTAGTATCCATAAATCTCCTCCATGACTGATTAGTTAATATTTCAGATGTGGAAGAAATCCCTTTAGATTTTCACTTGAGCCAGAGTGACCACTTCTCTCACAAGCAGTTTAAGACAGAGGAATTGATTCCTTGTCATTTTGATTAAAGGAACCAAATTCTGATCCCAAACAGCTTAGAGGCTGAATAATAACAATAGCATTGCTACTGAAACTGCCAGCAGGCCAGGCTATAGAGGACAGGCACGGGGAGTTAAATGCAGCCCCTTCCAGCTCAAAGTACACCTTTGGGTTTATGATTTCTGGGTCGGCAGCCAGAACCATGCTCCTGCTCACTTTTAAACCAGCCCTAAGGCAATTGCTTTCTTCTCTCAGATCCAGGCCCAGGTGTGAGCTCTGCTCTGCACATCATCCGGGAGGAGTGAATGGACCAGAGGGTTATGTCGTTGCTTCATTCCCCACACTTTGCTTTTGGGGCTGGCTGGAAATTGCTTGGATTGCCACAGAAACTTAGAGCCTTAAAGGTAAGAGACTCAGAAATACTCACATAAGGTATTCCTGCCCTCCTTTCAACCTTTCTCCATCGTTTTTTCATGTGAACAGCTTGGCTCCCTCCACCGTGCTGACGGTGGCCAGTGGTGCTTTGCAAGAAGCTGGCCTGGGACTTCAATCAGCCTGAAAAATAATCCAGAAGAGGGGATGGAAGGGGAGGAGGCTGCAGAATTTCATTCACCAAAGCCTCAAAGCAGCTGTCTGGGAACAGGGGACACAGGGAGGCACTGGGGAGGAACTGAGCAGGGAAGGGAAAGGACAGGATTTGTCACCATCAATACCTTGACCGTTGCCAAGGAATGCACATGAACCACACCTCCTGGGCTCCACAAAGCCATGTGGTTAACAGGGACAGAGCTGCTCAGCAGGGCACTGCCTATCTCCTTTTCAAGACCCCCCATTTATGTCCTGTACAGCAGAGTGAACTGTGCTGCCCTCCCTGCCCTGAAGAATTTCTTAAAGTCAGGGGACTCCTCAGATTTTATTTAGGGCAGGTTCAAATCTGCTTTGCACTGGTGGGTGCGTGAGGAGGTTTTTGAGTAAAAAACCACTCTGTGTTGATGAATTAGGCTGTTCACTGGTGTTTTAATGACTCTTCTTCCTGGGACATTTGAGTTGAAGAAGGTTCACAAGGAAAAGCCTGCAGAATATTTTAAAACTAAATTAATGCTTCACCTTGTAGGCATATTCAGCCAAAGTTGCTCTCCAGCATCAGAGGAAGGTTTACATCTAAAGAGCGACAAGCTCAGCTGGCAGCGCTGCCAGGCTCTTCAAAGTACCCCAATGGCACAGCCTCTTCTTTCCACCTACCTTGCAGAAGATCCAGTTCTCTGCCTTCCACAGGTGTGGAGGGGCATCAGTTTGCATGGGGTGGAAAAGTGGGGGGGATCTGATATGGGTCTGCAACCCTTAAGTCTGTTCTTGCATCTGGGACAATTCCAAACTTGAGGCATGCTCAGGTCTGGACTTGGACTGGCTTTGTTACTTTAAAATGATCATCAGGACTAGAGGTTGCAGAAGGAAGAGGTGAAGAGCCTCTCTCCTAATGCAAATTTTCTCTTGAACATGGTAAGCACCACTCCACGGCCACAGGCTTTGAAGATGGTCTTTGTGTTTGTTTGAGGTACCAAACACAGCTCGACTCCGCAACTATAAAAATCAATCACAGCAACAGATGAAAATCAGCTCCAAATGAAGTGCTTTCCATGTTAAGCACATATTGCATCTGGCTGCCAAGGAAATGATGTTTCTTTTCTAAGGGACAGCCTGAGGGCTGAGGTATGGGAATAGTGGTGTCCAGGCCCTCAGCTGGAATCACAGCTGTAGATGAAACTCCACCACCATCTGCTGGACATACTGGAGATGAGCCCATCCGTGTTTGTCTATTACCAAAACTACAAAAATTATCTAAAGAAAAAAAGTTAAAATGCCAGGACCAAAGGCCTTACCCCCCTGTTTTCCAGCCATCCAGAATTTTCTACCCATGGACTTAAGTGACAACTACGTATCTCCTCTGGAAAGTCTGTTTTCATTTTATTGAAGCTGTGATAGATCCGAGATGTAATTCTTACTTCACGAAGTGCAGTCAGAATGCAAAAGCAGGAGAACAGTGGGAAAACAGTGTTTTCTTAGGCAATTTAAAGAGAAAACCCTTATGTGGTTCACACAGCAGGGAGCAGTCAGACTCAAGGTTAACTCCCTGTATAAGTTAGGAGAAAGAAAACACTGTACCAGAGCCCATGCAGACAGTGGAAATTGATGTAGTCACACAGCAGTAACAGGGAGAAGTGAAATTTTTGTGTTACAGAAGAAAATCACCCTGAGCCAGTTGGACCAGGAGTCTCACTGTGCCTCCCCCTGTCATTTATTCTTACCTGCTGTGCTGCTGCTGGGTGGCCAGGACCCGTGCAGGCTATCAGCCCTCCATGCATGCCACGTGCTCCATCACTGCTGTGCAGTGGCTGAATGTGTGCTGCCTGTCCTGCTCAGGGGCAGGGATGGGGAAGAGATGCCCAGCACCAAGACGATTGGGATTGCTGGTACACTAGTGCATAGCACTGTGCATGTTAATACTGGTAGAACTATAGAGGCATCAGTCCATCCTCCAGCCATGCTCCATGGGTACCACAGGGCATCATGCCATTACCTCCTGGGCACTGCAGGATTTTCTAACAAACTGCTGTGGTTTAAGATCCCCAGCTCCTCTCATGATTGACAGTAATCATAGAATAGTTAGGGCTGGAAAGAACCTTCAGATCACCTAGTTCCAACCCCCAAGGAAGTGACCATGCTTATCCCGCATACCTAAATCTCCTTGCACCAAGCCCACCTTCCAGCTTATGCCCAGCCTGCAGCAGGGCACGACACACTAGGCTATTGCAACAGCAATGTCTTAAGCCTGCTGCATCATTTATATCTGATTCTTTATTACACAAAGAAGCGAGGCTTTAATAAGAGATCTGGGAGCCTCAGACTGCCTTGCTCAGGCTAATCTTCTAATGGTAGAAAATGATAGACAAGCTGCTTCAAATTCTTATCTAGCATTTTGCCTCGAATTATTAATAACCAATTTGTATTTAATTTACTTAGTTTAGAAAATTAACTACATGTGTCACTGGTTCCATTTTTACTGCCTTCTGCATCAACAAAGGGATAACTTCATATAAACCAATTAAAAGACAAAAACACACACACAACCTCCTGACCTGGTTTGCTCTCCTAATTCTCTGGAGTACATCCAAAGCATCAGCTTCTAATATTTCTACACTTCTTTACTTCAGACTTCCTTAAACTACAACTTGGGTTAATAATTACAGCTGGCAAAGGGATAGAATTCTCCTAGTATTTGAACCAGTTTTCCAAACTCCTGGACAAAAAGAAACATTTTGGAGTAAGAAGGACAGAACATGTAGTTTTGAAGGAAGAACAGAGTTCTAAAACCTAGCACCAGAATCAACTCACATTATATCTAAGTACTATGAAAATGTAAACGTAAGACATGTCTAAACTTCCTCATCTCCTAGAGACAGGGAACATCCACTTTGTTACGTGTTATGATTTCTTTGGGAGAGATAAAAAAATATTTTTCAAGGATTGTGCCCTGTAGTATGGTTTCCTCAAACCATCATTTCTTTGCAATGGAACCTGTCATTCTGCAGTATAGCATTAATCTCATTGAGTCAGGGTGATCCTTATAAAAAATGACAAATAACATTTATTCAGGAAAACAACTATTATTGGATTAATCAAGCTAGTCTCCAAGAACACGAGGAGACATTTCAGTGTCACTTCTTCACAAACACCTTGCCAAAAGAAGGAAGCACAGGGAGAAGCATACCTGCTTTTTAACACATCAATTATAAGGAAAGAGGATTTTCTGAGAGAAAACGAAAATCATTAATTTAATTACCATGTCTGGATTTTAAAGGAGCTTATTTTTGTATTTTGGGGTCTCTGAATGAGAAAGCTGAGTCACCCAACCAAAGAGCTGCTGTTAAGAAGGACAATCAGAAGGATCTGGGAACAGAACAGTTACAACGATGATGAGTCTCTAAACCTGTAGCACACAGAAAGAAGAAACTGGGGGGACTGGAGGCTATAACTGGCAAGAGAGACAAAGGGAGAGATTTGAAGGTGCTGACCTATTATAATTAAGTTTAATGGAGGGGAAATATCAACACTGAAAATGGGCTTTTACAGCTTTCTGATAATTAGTAGTTTAATTGGCCTTCTCCATCCTGCAGAGACAAGAGGAAGGCTGATTCAAACAGATGTCTAGCACCACTGCTAAAATTAGGCTTCATCTAGATTTAGAGAACATCTATATTAACATAGCCACAAGGTGAGCCTGTAAAACTTTCCACAGATATGCAAAATGTTTAACAGGGGAACAAACCCGATCCATCAGCCCTTCGTTAGCTTCACAGGAAGGAGGACAACAAATCAAAGGTGAGATACTGGTTTTATAGTCATGCTCTTGTTAGCTGTTAACAAGCCATCTTGGGTACCAATTACACAGCAGCCATCACACAGTACAGAACTCACTTATAGAGGTCAGCTAAATATTTTTGGAGGGATCCTGAAAAGTCTTCCAAAGAAATTCTGTGGTATCTATAAATGTTGTTTTCTTTGGGTAGATACAATTGCTAGAGCCTGAACTCCTGAGATAAGGCAATAGCCAAGCCAGAGGTAAACCCAAAACTCAGGAACCCTCTACTCTGCTCTTGTGAGACCTCACTTGGAGTATTGTGTACAGTTCTGGTGTCCTCAACATAAAAAAGACATGGAGCTGTCGGAGCAAGTCCAGAGGAGGGCCGCGAGGATGATAAGAGGATGGGGGACCTCCCGTAATGAAGACAGCTGAGAAAGTTTGGGCCGGTCCAGCCTGGAGAAGAGAAGGCTGCGTGGAGACCTCATAGCAGCCTTCCAGT
>NW_009912387.1:90792-101790 GCF_000696875.1 Nestor notabilis
GCATGATAATTTAGTGTGTGGTGTCCCTGCTCATGGCAGGGGGGTTGGAACTAGATGATCTTAAGGTCCTTTCCAACCCAAACCATTCTGATTCTATGAAATACCCCTTGGCTTTCAGCATTTCCAACACAGGGCCAGAGTTAAAATGTAATCTGCTAACAGATTACAGGGTTAATTTGCAATTTGTTAATGTAATCTGACAGCCTGGAAGATGATAATGCCAGAGGCAGGATTCCTCACCCATTTTCTAGTCAGTAGGGATTTTAGTACTGGCAGAGGTAGAAGGCTCCTACACATCTCTCCAGACACAGTGCAGGGCCATGGTGATGCTATCCAGTTTCTTCTCTACTCCTTTCCTGGTCATTGCTGGCATTCCATGTGCTTTTTCACCATCAGAGACACTAAACAAACATTTCTACATAACCAGCTTAATAAAGCCCTCATATATTTTATTCCTGAACAATTAATAGGAATAAGAAGTATAATCTATATTAGAACTGCTCCTGATCTTGGAACTGAGGGATAAAAAGCCAGCCTGACCAAGCTATTTCTGCACAAACCCATTTCTGTTTTCATAGAATCCTAGAATGGTTTGGGTTGGAAGGGACCTTAAGATCATCCAGTTCCAATCCCCTGCCACAGGCAGGGAAACCACTAGACCAGGTTGCTCAAAGCACTGTCCAACCTGGCCTTAAAAAGATGCCTAGACCTGCAAAGCAGAGATTCACTCCATGCCTGTTCTGTTCAACATGGCACAACCAGCAGGGAGAGGGTTGCAATACCCAGAACAAGGGAAATATGAACACCCCCACCCCACGTGATCTGTCTCAGCACTTCTCTTTGCTTTCAAAAGAAGATTTTACATTATCTAATCTGATTCTTTTCACTGCAACTTAAGACTACATTCACTACTGCTATCCCACTTGGGTTGTCCCATATTCAGGGAATAGTCCAGATTCTTCTCTTCTCTACAAGGTGAGAGAAAAAGCTTTTTTTCCCTTCCATCTTGTCCATATCATCCTTCAAACAGAGCTCCTCAAACAGAATGTGGTATGCCAGCTGAGACCTTATCAATCTGAATGGACTGTTAAGTTTTGCCATGTTTGTCATTATGTGCAGGCACAAGGCGTCACTTTGCATGACGTCTGTCCCTTTCATAACAGAATGCCACTTCTGACTCATGTCCTGATTGTTATTTGCCAGTAAATTGGAGTTTTCTCCAAAGAATTGCTACACAGTCAGTTTATTTCCTCTTCTGTGCCTGCGCATTTAGTTTTAATTCTCTCGGCTGTAGTACCTTGTGCTTCCCTGGTTGAACTGCATTCTTCTTTTTGCCTTCTTTCCAAAATGTATCATTACCACTGGGATCACGACAACCTGGCTCTTCCAGATCTTGTTATCTACAAATGTAAAGAGCAAACTCTCTTCCATTCCCCAGGTCACTAATGAAGATACTGAATAGATGAGACTCAGAACAGATGCTACTGGCATCGTGTTCACTATTAATAGTAATTATTCCACTCTGTATTTCTTCCATTCTGACTGTAAATGGTGTTTTAAGGAGAGAAAATAAAATCCACTTAGTACTTGTACACATGCAGCTTTCCCCAAATTACCAACACTTGCCAATGGAAATACAAGACAGCATCAGAAGTGACATGCAAATCAGGAGCAAAAAAATAGGCTCATAGGTGTCACTGAACCCATGCATGGCATTAGACACATTCTCTGCTCTCCATGTCTCCGTCTCCTCATCTGTCAGACTGTCACTCTGTCACTCACATTTGAGAGCAAGAGATTGCAAATACTATCAGTTTAAGAACCAACAGTGTTACAGTGCTGGAGAACACCCTTTTAATGCAGATTTCCCATAGCAATCTTTCATTTAAATTTTGCATTGCATAACTACATACACACATTTTTGTATAACTAACAGCTATACAATACTTAATTAAATAGCTTTTGTTTCTGTAACTGTCAATGCTTTATGACAGACAAATTCTAAAAGTCTCTTTGGGGTTTATGGTCTCTCAGGTCTGAACTCCAGCATAACATAAAGCAATGAACACTTCCTACATGTTCCTTCCCCAAAGCCAGAAAGTTCCTTATTCTAATGATAGCATCAGCTGTGATACTTCTTGGACAAGTACATTAACAGGTGCACAAACTTACAGAAGAATTAATAAGGATGATATTTCTCACCCAGCAAATGCAAAGTGCAATGAACATCTACAAAAGGCTAAAATGTTTCAAGCAGCAGTTCAGATCAATGTGGAACCTACCATGAAAATACAAGGCTGCTGAAAACTTGGTGTACTGTGAGAACAAAGGAGAGAGCTCAAATCAAGTGACCCTTCTAAACAAGCCTGACAAGCTTTTATTACAAGATAACTGAATTAAGCAGAAACTGGGATAAGTGCTTTATCCGACATTTGGGATTTTAGAAGACTGAGAAATAGGAGGACATTTACAGAAAGAATAACATGTAAGGTCATCACCAATAAGAATTGAGTTTTATTCAAGCTATTGACAATAATTGAATTTCAGCTTCCTGCCTCAGCCTAGAGTTGTCAATTAATCGAGCCTTGCTTGCATGTGAACATTGCTAGAGGCCTCTTAAAGAATCAGTTGATTACAACTTCTTGGGTTTTTTTTCCTGAAGATTGAAACAGCATCCCTCCTTCTCAATTTAAGTGATGATCATCTATGCAGGTTTTATTGTATTAAAGCCCCACTCCAATTGATTCACATTTGCCAGATGCTGTCAGGACTGCTGACAGGTGCTTATTGCGCTCCAGGTGAGCTTGAAATCTCCATGAGAAAGGACAGTCCGTAGCATCAGAGTCATCCCAGACTCCTGAATGACACCCCCCCAGCCCCCTCCATAAGGTGAAAGGAAGTTTAAAAGAGGAAGCCACATACAAGAGCCTTGCAGGGATGGGAAAAGAGAGAAGCAAAATGGCACCTCTGCTTCACAACAAAACAGACAGTGACTTGGGAGTCAGGATGTCACCTCAATCTGCTTTTCAAATGGTTCTGCTCCAGTACATACACTACTAGAGATTTATTTACAATGAAAGCTTCTAATTGTTTAATTTAAGAAACTACCTGGAAAGGGACAAAGTTACTGAATGAATTATCTTAGCAGGCTATTTAAAAAAAAAAAAAGACAAAAAAATCCCCCAAACCAGCCACACACACAAACAAAGAAAAAAAAAAAAACCAACCCCAAAAAATCACTAGAAAAACTTGTTAAATGTCATATTAGCAAACAGTTTAATTTATTAAAATGACTCCAGTACACCTCTGTGCTTCTACAACAGACACGGCATTACACATAACGTTACATACATGGTAACGTTCTCAAGGAAGCAGTATCAGGCTCATTAGCACAGGCTCATTAGCACAGAAACACAAGAGCAACAGTATCTTACATCACCTCCCAGCTCAACTCTCTTCTGCATGGTGGTTCTGATATTTCCCTGTGGAGCAAGCAGTCAGCTGAACACAAGTGTGTGGATACGCTTCCTAATCAAAGCTAGGTGAATAAAGCCCTATACTGTCCAAGAGAAGGCAGGTATGCCTCCAGTGTCAGTGTGAGTTGGAAGTAAATGTATTAACAAGTTTATGATCCCGGGGCCTGGGTAGCTGTGGCAGCACGGGAGGGGGAATTCTACATTTTCATCACTCTAAAAATGTGGTACCTACAGGATGCACGTGGGAAGATTAAGTTTCTGATATCTTGAAAGATCCTGGCACCAAAAGGCTTGCATACCTGAGTAATATGCTTGTAAGAATGACAAGACTTGTACAAGTCTTTGTAAGAGGAGAGTCTTAAAATACATCTGTGGTAATGCAGGGCCAGTCCTTTCTTCTTTACTGGTTAACTTTACCAAAATTAACTCAACATGGCATTCTATCAACAAAAGAAACATGAGAGATTATTAAGAATCAGAAGACACTGAAGGTGTAAATACAGTGCAAAAGTGTTGGTTTCAGTTTTTAACTGTTACAGCCTGATAATTTTACATTCTGTGCTTTATTTTCAGGGAAAAGCATAGTTCCTGTGTGTCATAATATACACACTTGCATATATATGTGTACATACACTCTTGCTGCAGAATGCAAAGGCTTCCAGTGGCATATGATTTGTAGTACTGATTTCTCACATGCAGGGTTTTTTTTCCATACAAAACAAACCAGTTTTAGAGGTGTCCCTTCCCTCTGCATACTGAGTGTATGCATTAATGTGTATTCACATGCATTATTGCCCTACCCACTCACTGATTTGTATTAACCAGACTTATTTATTTGTGAGCCATAATTTATCTTTAACACCTAGCCAGAACACTCCAGTGACCACAGTACTCCTGGGTTTTATGGTAACTAATACATCAGGTGGCAGAACATTCTTCATAAAATGACTCAAGTTTTGTTTATTTCATATTGCTTCACTTTTAAAAATATGTTTAATGTACAATCTTCACTGTTAGTACACTTCAGATTTACTGAAATGCAGTAAACTATGAAAGCTCACCATTCAGAAGCACCTAGTCTTTTTTTCTTTTTGACATTAAATGGAAGCCATCAGCAACAACTATTGTATGGAGCACTCGTCAGGTTAACAGTGCACAGCAGCTAGTATGAGATGAAACTGTTTTCTAAATAGTTAGAAAGACTTCACAAAACAAATTCTGTGTGATGTAGTCACAATCCTGCTGAGACAGCAGAAGGATGTAACAACAAAAGGGTCAGTTTCTATCTGTATTGTATGTAGCTTTGGTTCAGAAATTCTTTAAGTGTTGTAGAGCACCTGGTTTAGTGACAGACCACATGCGTCTCACAGTGCTAACAGTAGAATGCTAATAAACTATAAACTGCCCGTTTAAAATATTAATAGCATTTGATAAAAAAATTTACAGAAACGTTCCTGTTGATATATGTGCAGTATAAATGCAAGATCCTTGGCCACAAACTCAAATTGTCTGCATCAGTTTTGTGCTGGCATAACAGTGAAAGTGCTGGGATTCAAGTATGCTTTTCCATATTTATGTTAAGCAACAGAGACTATGATGAAGTTTGGGGGATTTTCTGTTCACAAGGCCAGGATGTGAGAATGAAGTGAAACACTGCAGTAACCAAAATGTTTGATTTCCCTCAAATAGAAGGCAATCTAAATGAGGAAACCCACATTTCACAAGCAAAGCAAACCAGCTTTACATACCATCAAGTTATTGCTTCAGCTAGATCAGCTGTACTAAAATACAGGACTACAGGTTGCAACCTGATCACATGAAGAGAAGTTGAAATCTACAGTGCAAGTCCTCCATGCGAAAGGATCAAATTGCAAGACCAGAGTCCTGTTTCAGAGGACTGAATTTATTCATCACAAATTGGTCTACAATTTCTTTTGTAAGCCAGTTTTGACTCTGTAGGCCAGAGTCAAAGGTACATTGTTTCTGATATTCCTGTGTTTCTAGAGGTTACTACTTCATGCCAATTTAGACCTGCTCAACAACAGAATACAATATGAACACTTGTTTCTAAAGAACTGTGAAAGTTATTGCTGAAATTTTTAGGGCCAGAATTACTTCACCAAATCAAGTCTTCACTTTTAAAAAAACAAATCTGACATCCTATTAATTAAAAACAAAACAAAACCAAACTTAATAGCTTTTTTTCTCAATTAAATAATCTAAGATTTTACAAGATATTCACATTCAGGCAACTGTCTCCTGACTTTCATCTGGCTGAATGACAGATGCCATAATAAAAACAAGAACGCTACTCTCACATTCTTCATGACAGCAGTGATTAGTGCAGTTTACCACTGCTCTAATAGTGCAAGGTGTACCTGCTGACAATGTTTCTCACAATCATCTGCTACATTATCATTATTCTCAGATGTCTGTAACTGGTATACTCATTAGGATTTTGGCATTTCATGTTAACATTTATGAAAAACTATGGCTTTATCCATGAAGTATTTATGCTGCCTAAGCAATTTCTTAACCATTTATTTAAAACAGAAAAACTGAATTAGAATTAATTTATGCCATAAGCTGTGTTGTCACTAAACTCAAGATCTCAGGGTTAGCTACAGATCATCAATATGTGCATTTGTGCATCTGTTACAGTCTTTAAAAGTATAATTAAAACATAACACTGATAAAACATTATTCTTCATTTTAAGTCTAATTCTAATAATTTACCTTATTTTTTGCAATGTGTTTAATTACTTGTATCCAAAGTGTCATGTGAGTATCACTGTATTACAACAGGTTTGGGACTGTAAGAAACCCATAAATGCATACATAAGAAGGCACTTGTCTTCTAGTAGTTCAAGTCAGAGAAGGCCTTACCCAGACAGTGGCACCTTACACTTTGAAGGATTAGCAAGTGTCCCCAGGCTTTGACAGGGTCTCGAAACCTGTCTTCGTGTCCCTGGACAAAGGTGCTATAGGTAGTCTATAATACCATGAAGCTCATGATGAATTCCAGTAGCTTTTGCCTGTTACGCTGAGGTAGGAATGTACTGCTTAGTTCCAAAATGGTGTCTCTTCTTTGTGTAGTCTGATTGAAAACCTAAAGCACAGCATGAATATACGTAAGTATCACCATGTTAAAGGGATCTCCTTTCCTTTGTGATGAAAATTTTATGGTCTACAATAAATTTGCCCTCATTTACAAGACTTTTTATTTTTTTCTTTCATGAAGGCTTAGATGGCAATGCCTTTATTCACAGAATCATAGAATGGTTTGGGTTGGAAAGGACCTTAAGATTATCTAGTTCTAACCCCTGTGCCATGGGGGTTATTATATTATTAGAATTCACTCAATGCTGAAGTCCTACAAGTCGTATGGAAGAAGAGATTCTGAGAAATAAGTATAATAAACATCCAACTCTTAACAGCAAGGGATAAAACAAGCATTTAAAAGGCATCTGAATTAAAAATGTAAGCACTTTGATAACAAGAATTCAGATGCTATGCCCTGAATAGATGCAAAGCAGATGCTATCTAGTTCCCCTTTTCTAACAGCAGAATGAATTAAAAATGATCAATTTGATATGTGCTTTCTTTACAGCTCTTACAGGAAGATACCTTTACTGTAGGCTTTACTATAGTCTAACTATTGTTAGATTACTTACTACATTAGAATTAAAGACAAAGATTTGAAACCCTTCTCTAGCAATACTCTTTCTAAATGCTGATGTTTCCAAAATTAAAATGCTAAATCCCATCTGGCATTCAGGAAGACATATTATTTAGTTGAAAGAAAACCCCTTCATTTGCAAAGTCTAGTTAGGGGATTTAAAATTCAAAATGCTAGTAGTAAAGTGCAAAAATTATCCTTTATTTAAAGAACACCTGTATCCTCATGGTGGGCTCTGTGGGCCTACTAGGATGGTTCCCCTGGAGTACCAATCACTGCTAAGCCAAAATTCAGCAACTAATACTTTTTGAAGATTTAAGTAGTCCTCCAAGATTAAATCTAGGTGTTACAAAGCAAAGAGCATGCCGTCAGCCTTCTAATGTAATCACTAATGTCCAGTAAGGGCAAGGACTAGGGCACAGGAACTTCATTTGCTATGAATAAAAATGCCTAGTCACCCAGCCCTCATCTAGACAGGTTTTCTCAGGGGCAAGAAGTGCCCTGTTCTGCAATGCGTGCTCTTCTCCTACAGCCCTAAGCTTTAAGTAAACTGCTCAAACCCCACTATACATTTGCACAGATACATTCACAGATTTTGAACTGACATTAAACAGGTTCTGTGAATTGTCAGAATTGTTCTCACCATTAAAATGAAACTCAGTCTCCAGCTTTGATCACCGCACACTTACCCCAATTTCCTTAAAGACCTTCAAGGCGTTTTTCACATGACTGTAGGTAGCACTCTCAGCTGCAAGAAAGAAAACCCAGATATAAACAAACTGCAGTTGGATCTGGGTTACCTTGTGCTAGGAAGAACAGTATGAATCAATTTCAGTTCCAAAACAGTTTAACATACCATATACAGCAACGTTCTTCTCCGTCCTGCTTATTAAGTGCCTGTGTAACTTTTGAAGGTATTCAGACTCTGAAACAGGACCACTAAAATTGTGCACGAAGATGACAGCAGAGCTATATGCCTCCAGTAAAGGGCCCAACAACCTCTGCAGGAAAGTGATGTACTGCTGGTGCTCCTGAGATTGGCTCACCTAAAAAATGGCAACAAGAGCTTAAGTGACAGGGAGCAGTGGAAACAACAAACGACCTGCAACACAGTACATGGCAAAGCAGCAGACAAAATAATTCTTAATACAAAAAAAGAGGCACAACACAGAACATTATGAAAGCATAGCAGAAAAGCAGTTTACCACAAGGGACAAAACAGGCACTACACATCACAGATCAATGCTACTTTTTTTTTCCATCAGGGTATAGATAACAATTTTCCTAAGATAAAATTAAAGACATCACACTGTTCTGCAGCCAGCAGAAGGGTTGCCATACGTTCACAGAGATGGACATAAGTTTCTAAATATAAACAAGATATCCTCAAGATATCCTCAATATTAACAAGATACCCTCAGCTCTGTGAGGAAACTTGTATTATGACTAAAATCAACACCATCAATCTATGAAGTGAAATTTAGGCTGAAAATAAATACCAGCCAGATGTGCTCCTCTTAGAGTACATGATGTTAATAAGGAATAAAACATTCAGACACTAAGATACTTAATCCTTTTTCAGTTTTCATGACAGTAACTATTGTCCTTCCACCTCCTATAATATTATTTGATGTTTCTTCAGCTGCTTTCCTCATGGGGAGGAGCAAAAGGTGTTTTACTGACTGTAGTAAAATAAAACAGACTAACACTTAAACCAATAATAAAAATTATCATTGCCACATCTGCACTAGTGAAGTAGTTTGTATTTCTGTTATTAGCCTTAGGATCATATTACCTTCAGGTAGCAATCTCTCTGCTCTTCTCCAAAATCACTGTCTTCATCTTCCTCATCACTTCTCCAAGATAACGGCTCAGGAAGTTTTTTATTCCACTGGTGTTCTGTAAGACTGGGGCTAACATCCTCCTGATCATCCTGCTTAAATTGGAAAGGCAAAGTGTTAAATAAATAAAGAACCCAAATGCAGGCAAACAATAGATTTTGTAATCTCATCTGACTTAACCCATTCGTTAACCAGAATTTAATGAAAACAGGTGAGACCTAATTATAGGCAGGGCTGAGATGAGCATGAAGAAATGAAACATTTGGTGAGAAAGAAAGACTGTTTTTCTTTAGTTTGCCCATCACATAACAATGAAAAAGTGTTGCTGAATATTCCTACCAGAGGCCATACAGTAGCACTTGCCAAAAGTGTTCTCAGTTGCATTAGGGAAGCCTTAATATCAATCATTCACCACTACTTGTTCTGCTTAAAGTAGTAGAACAGAAAGATTTTTCCAAAGGTCACCAGCGCGAAGTCACTGAAGACAGACCCACCACAGTTATTCCATTTAGAGATGTGAATCAGGCAAAATTAAAACCAAATGGCTAACAGACACCTCATACATGTGATTAGTCAAAGTGCTCATGACAACAAAAAAGGCCTCTACAGCAAATGAAGAATAACACCCTTCCAATCCTACATTTTGAATGAAGCAAAAGGGAAAAAAAAAAAAGCAGAGCTCAATGAAGCTCAATTTAATGGGAAATTTATCAATGTGTTAACGACAGCAGTAAATTGAAATCATTGAAGGGGCAGAAGCTAGTGACCTTTCTTAGAGAACAGGTTGTAACCCCCCCCACAAACATTTCCAGCCTGTCTGAACTCATGAAACAACCACTGCTTTCAGTGCTCGCGCTGATTATGCAAATTCTTAACATTTTAAAGAATAAGCAGGTTCAGAGGTTTTCTAAGTATAAGAAATGTACTGATGGAATATACGTCCTTTTTAAGCATTCAAATGTTGCACTGGTGATGTATATCAGACAACACAAATACCTATATACTGCCTGATAGCTATCTATATCCCAGCTATAAACAGCAAAGTACCAGACTCCGCAACCAAAACTTACAGAAGAACCCTCAAGACAGGTTTCATGTTTGAGTAGACAGAGGTGAATACCTACTACAGTCCACACCTATTTTCCTCATCTGGCCCCAGGCATGGAACATACAGGTTTCTTTCTAATCCTTTGATTAGCATTTATTTTTGGATTTATCTTATAATTACAATCTAGTGCTTTACAACATGTCAGTAGTTCAGATAAAAAGCAAACACTAATAACTCCAAAGGAGAATGTTTAATATCCAGTTGTATTAAGTAAATAGTACCTGTGGTTACATACATTAAAAATGGAAGCATGTATCAAAAGGTAAGCAGTAAGATTAGAGTGAAGCAGTGGCCACTGACAAATACACCAGAAGCAGCTCTAGCCTCTGAAACTGGAGAGCTGCAAGAAGAAAGCAGCCAAATGGGTAACTTTTTTTCCTCATGCTCTGTAAATTTTGTTACTTCCTCCTGGGCATCAAAGTGTGTTTACTGTGCACAAAAAACGCTGGGGAAGCAAAGGTAAGGCAAGTCAGCTGCCCCCTGGTCCCCAGGTTTTCTTTACACTGTACACCTATGGCAGATTGTACCATAGTGCAACTCCAGTACATCCCTGAAACTGTAAACTGTGCTAGCAGAAGAGGTGTACAGTAATTTTGACATCAATGCAAAAGAATCGAAGGAGGACAAAAGATCTGGACTATTGATTCCTGTAGAGGAGAAAGTAAATGTCCATGTAACTGCTGCAGTCTGAAAGGCCTCCAATAATAAAATAAAGCCCCATTTTATAAGACAGTATAAAACATGTGTCTTCCTTGGTAGGTTGAATGGTACAATGAAATTATAGAGTCATTAACAGCATCACACGATGACTACACCCAAATGTCTGACGCTTATAGTGTAGGAATGAATAGTATCAGTCCTGAACCTGTTAAGTTAATACAAGCTTTCAGCAGG
>NW_009912387.1:101821-124919 GCF_000696875.1 Nestor notabilis
CAAGACTCACAATTAGGCAACACAACTTTGGCTAAAGTCAAGTACATAAAACAAAGCTCATTTAATATCTCTATCACTTTACCTCGGCCACCAGAAGAATGCCGTATTGTATCAGCCTTTCCACGGATTCATGGCAAACTTGATATATCACCTGGCAAGGCTATACAACATAGAAGAAATGCACTGAAAAAATCACATCCATTATAACCATTATAGCAACACCACCTCCCTGGTCTGTATGAATGTTTTCGATACAGCACTTATTATTCTTTTTAAACCAGTTATTGAAGATTTACCAGCATAATCCAATGCACCACTCTTACGTTTATCCTGACAGACATTAAAAAAATTACAGTGAAATAGGATATCTGAAATTTGTCCAATGTTTTCTTAAGAAATGCATTACTATGCTGGTAAAAAAAACATATCAAATATTCTCCCCTTTTAAATCACCTCTAACCAAATTTACTTAAACAATTCTACAATAAAATCATCATAAAACTACAATCATTGAGGCTCATACCAGTCATTTATTTAGAAAAGGAAAGTACACATTTAAGAAATTCTCTTATGTATTTTGAAACTGAATAAAAACAAAAAAAAACCAACCAACCAACCAAATCCACAACCTCTTTTACATTTTTCACAATCATGTAGGAAATACTTTTTAAGTTAAAATTACTAACTCTGAGACCAGAAGGCTAAGGCCAGTGAAGAACCCCACCATATGAGCTACATTATTGCAGAGACAAAAATACTAGATTTGGCTTATTTATAAACACAAAAGTCAAGTATGTGTACAAGTTCAAGAACTAATACAAGAATCCCCAGAATACTAAGTAATTCCACACATTTAAAAAAAAAAATCTAGCTTTTAAAATTGCAAGTCTGCAGAGTGTAAGTATACTGAGTGTCTGAGAACTGAGATAGAATCGGCTTTCTTCAGTGGTTTGTAACAAACCAAAAACCAAAGTCAGGCCATGCTTAAAGTTGCCACTAAGTACTAGGCGTGGCACACTGACTATTGCACTCCTATGCAAATTAAAAGCATCTCCAGAATCTGGAGCCTTAGTTCCCAGCATTATTTCAATCATCTGTGCAAACCCGTATGAGTTGGCTACTCTCAGAGACTTGTATTTGTTTAAGTAAAAAACCCATTTAAATAGTTTAGGCAGAATGCAGATATAGTTATGATGGTCTAATGACATAAGCAACACAAAATTGGTTAGAAGGCATTAAGAAGCCCAACATCAATTTGTGGGAAGCTGACAGAGATAGAGTGAGCAGCTTTTCTTTCTCAGGAAAGGCCCAAAGCCAACACAGCAGAAATGCGGCAGGCTCACCCAGCATCACCCACTTCAGCACTTGCATGGGCAGCAGGCGTGCACTCTGTAAATATCTCTGAAACAGGATCAAACGATGTTATCACATCTTGCCAAGGAAACCAGGTAGTGACAAGAGTTTGGCAAATTAATTCACACGTTATCTCAGGCCAGACATCTTTTGGACGAACTCTTCTGATGAACCACATTCATTCAAACATTCTGAGATTTCCCTGAAGTAAATGGAATAACGCTATCTTCGTCAAGTTATACTCAGCCTCTTGATACCCACTACCATCAGACTGTCCTTATAGTGAACATATAGAACTGTGACACTTTAAAAAAGCATCAATGAATTTTAAAGTAACATATGCAGCTATAAGCAGAACAAAAATTTCAAATGTGGGCAATTAATGCAGTTACTTACCAAAGATATAGTAAATTCATTAGAAAGCAAGTAACACAAGCTGGCAGCTTTTCGGACCAGGTGTTCTTGACTAATCAAACTGGGAGAAGCACCATTGGTACCATTTCTGTACCTCCTACTCTGAACCGCATGAAGACTGCAGGCTACAGCAGAAACAAACATATGCAAAGTTTATTTTTCCAAAGAGCCTTATAGCAAAGGAAACTTAAAACTTCTGGTTTGTCTGCTTCTAGGCCTAAAAGCAGTCAAATATTACACATGCAACTGAAGAATGAAGACAGAATTCATCATTATTTTGTCTGAGGGAAGAAATAAATAAAAGTAAGTAACATGAAAAACTGATGAGATGTTTTTGTGCATATACTTTGACTTCATGGGTTACAAGAAAACCTTTCCTTGGTAAACCCCAAAACATACCAATAATGGCCTCTTTAATGAATACATGAAGTACTCCATTACTGTAGAAGTTGAGTTCAAAGACAGCAGGTATCGTTGTGCTGGGAGTGATGAAGAACTCATTGTTTCGGCTTGTGTTTGTGATATTTACACAGTTCCCCAGCAACTGGATGGCATGCATAACAACATCGTCTGAGTTCCCTGAAAATCCCAAGTCAAAGTCACGGGCTAAGACCTCCTCCTTCATGGAGAAGAAATCTTCTACCAACCTGGAAAGATCTGTTCCCTAGAAAGGAAAACAGAATCACACAGTGAAACAATTTTTCTGCACAGGAGTTTAAATCACAGAAGCACATATACAGCAAACCCAAACTATACACTATCAATAATCCAAAGCACAGCAGTCATATAAGCAAAAATTTTCATGGAGATTTTGCACATAGTCCACAGGTTTTGAATTACATACAATTTTACTTTAAACCCATGCAGCTATTTAGGAATGCAAGGGGTTTTTGTTTGCATCTTTGTTTATTTCACAACCTCCAGAGACCTGAGTTGTTCTTCGAGAACTTGTTACAGATACCATATTTCAATTACCTATGCTAAAAAATGCATGATCAATTATCTGGGAATATTGTAATTAAAAGAACTGTTCAACTGGCTGGGAACACAAGGAAAAGCTTTTTGTGAAGATGGCTTCAGATCACATTGTAAAATGCTCCATTATTTCAGGAAACTGGAAAAAGACTAGACTGCAGGAATGGTGATACTGTCCTCAACAAGCAAGATTACACATCTGACCGGTATTTTTCAATTCATTTTCAATTTATATGCATTAAAAGCTTGAGATTAGAGGGAGAAAGAATTTCAGAAAAAATGCAAAACACGCTTGGAGACAAAAATATTTTATCCAAACCCTATGCACAAGGCTTCAGTTAAACATTAGTATCCTTCTGCCGTTGTGATACAATATTCTAGTACTAAGGAACAGCAAAACTAATTTGAAAATTAGCAGAAGAGGTTCTAGCATATTCAGTGGTGAATGTGTTTGAGATGTAAAATACAATCTTAATACAATGAACCAAACCCATTTATTCTGAATAAAAAAAAAAAAAAAAAACCCACCAGAAAAAAAAGCATAAGTACATTTTGAATTATAAAATCTATTTCCACATGAGTGTTAGCACTCTGTCAATAATGGCTTATCTTCAAGCATCCACTACTAACTAAAATGTTAGCACTCATACTACCTGAAATCCACTTTAATTTAAACGCATCTTTCTTCTTAGTATCATGCAATAGTAAAATACATGCTATTTTTTTATTAACAAGACCAAAGTAATAACTGGCTATTTAAGCATGGAAGCCTTACCTGCCTGTGTCTGTACAGCAGCAAACAGGCAACAAGGTGGGTAGACATCACAGCACAGGACTTGTTAGCAGCTAGACACAAATAAGAAACTTGTTAAGCACCTATGAAGTTTAGAATATTGTAACAACAGCACTCATTTAAAAATCAATAAAAATAACAGCAATATTTGCACAGAACTGTACCTTCTGAATTAAATATAAAGTGTATTACATCTATATGTTAACAATATTAATCAAATTAATTTGAACTAAGAAGGCTGAGTAAGGCCTTAAAGGTTTACTAAGCTAAGTACTGTTTTATGTATGCATCTCTTATACCACAAATCACAGATCTGACTGAACTGAAAAACACATAACCTATAAAACCTGGCAACATTGGTCCATGCAGCTAGATGAGTTCCTCTTAAGTAATGCCATTAAGACACCGCAATAACTTCTTAAATGAAGCGTTAAGAATCACTGTATCAATATGACAATGAAACACTTCAGAGTCAGCAAGTTCAGTATACTAGTCCAAGGAATATAAAAGTTAACAAAACAATAAAAACCTTGTACTTAATCAGAGAGCTTATTAAACTGTGAAGAGGGAGGGAGACAAAGGATAGAGAATCATCAAAAGAGCATTTGAAGTCATGAAATGATCACCTGAATAGAGGGCATTGGGAAGTACAGCATTACCAAACAGCAAGTTAGTTCATGCGATCAGCAAAACAAAAACAGGTAGCTGATATATATATATATATACATATACACACACACACACACTATAACACTTACTGAACAAAATATGCTCAGCCAAGTTGGATATCAATTCTCTTCTGAAGGGTTCACTGGTGATATCCCTGGAGTTGGGCAGTGAGGCCTCTGTACCTTCATCCACAGTATCATTAGGTCTGAATACAGAATAAAAATTCACATGATGACATTTGGACAAGAGTATATGAAGAAAACCTGCCTAAAAGGCAGCTTCCACCCTAGCCTCTCTACAAACTAGAAATGGTCTTTATATGGACCTACAACTTCATACAGATAAATGACTGATTTTTGCCTCTATAAGGACCACACAGGTTTGTGCAAGTCCAGCAAAGACCCCAACCTAAGTGTTTATCCATGTAACAAATGCAAATCTAGCCCTTGTGCAGAGTTTTGCAGTTCTGAGTGACAGTCATCTCCTTGAGCAAGGGGTACTCAGTCCCAAGTTCTATTTGCTTTGAAATCATACCAAAACCCACCTGAAATTATTTTGAGGTTTAGAAACTAATCCTTAGTTTTTCATTTAGTGTGTCATTTTTTCCCTCAGTTATTCAATAAAACTTAAAATTAAACCAACAGAGCTCACTAAAATTAAAAAAGAAAAAAGCCTCCTTGAGCTTATTTAAACAGAGCTCTCCAGAAAGAACGCCAACTCTCATAATAAATTGCGGTTACAATTATCAAAGTTTTTAGTTTTCCTATACACAATGGGGAGTTGGGGACTTAAAGCACTGCTTGGAATGTAACATAGAAAACTAAAAAACCAAGCAAACTCCAACCTGCCTTCTCTCTCCGCAACACCCAAAAAATCTGTACCTTGATGGAAGTATAGCTGGTAACAAAGCTTGTTCCAAAGAAAGAGGAGCAGGCACAGGTTTTTGGCTTTGGCTGTTTACATATTCCTGTGAAGAGAAGACTTATTTTTTTTTTTTGGTACTTTTTCCACTTTATTCCTGCATTCAAGTGATAATATTATTTTATGAAAAAGGCAGTAATTAAAAAAGAAAAAAAAAAAAGAAAAAATGCAACTGCAGTTGAAAATAGCTTACATTAAAAGCAGTAATTAGGTAACAGAAATGAAAAGTTTTCAACAGTTTTTTTGCTTTTGATTTTATTCTATGAAAAGACAGACTTTCCACAGCAAGAAATCTGTACTTCATAAAAATCACTGCAACAAAAAGTATACATAAACCCTGTCACTACCATGATGGGAACAACCCCTTTGAGACTAGCTTCTCCATGATTAAATTAATGAGAACTGCCTTCATTAATGTGAGCGAGAGCAAAGTAATATCCATTCAGAACTGACACGGAGACTATAATTATTGCTTGCTGTTTTCCTCAACCACCAAGATAGGGAACTTCTCCAAAGGTAAACGCTAGCGTAGATACTCCAGTTCTAGTAATTATTGCTTGCTGTTTTCCTCAATCACCAAGATAGGGAACTTCTCCACAGGTAAACGCTAGCGTAGATACTCCAGTTCTAAGACCCCTTACAGTGCTACAAACTAAAGCACCCAGGAAGCTGGGAGGGTACCACATGCTTGGAATTCTTGAATCCCTGATTTCTCAAAAGCCAAACACCTCTCCTTACAGGTTAGCATTTACATTGTTGTGTTTTCAGGACACTGTGTTCTCACAGTTTCTATAAACTGGAAAACTAAAGAGCCACTTAACCTGCTGGTCAGGAAAACAGTTCCCTCCCAGGAAAGCCGCTTAAAAGACTCCCACAGCCAGCTCACACTCTCCTGCTTCTAAGCCTGTGCCTGCAGAACTACAAATGCCCAAAATTAACCCCCAAAGCTCATCTCCTTTAGAAAAACCTGCAGTAACATAACTTCAATTTAAAAATAAAGTTACACTTCTGCAAATCTTGGTTAAAGTATACCTTAAAAAATGTATGTCATTTATTACCTTTTTGGAGTACAAAAATTAATACAGAGACAAATGAAACCTGAAGGAGGTTGCTGGGAAGGTAGAGAGTGATTAGCATTTCACTAGATTAAGAAGGCAGATAACCTTCTTTTCCTTACACTGATCCAAGAACAACTGTTAACTCCCCACCAAGAATAGCCCAAGCCTTCTCCTTTGGAAGTGAATTAATATCTTTCCCGACTACGCTAATTACAATGCAGTGCAGACAGTCACAGTAGTTTCATGCTGTGGTAATTGAACCCTCCAAAGCTCTTTGCTTTGCTGAGAGAAGTAGGGCAGAGGGAAGAACATCTAATTAATTTGAATAATATTCTAGTAGGCTGTTGGTACAGTAGCTAATCTTATTAAAATCACACTAAAAATAAGGTATACTCTAGCAGAACACAAGATTACTGAAATGTAGATAAGTATAGCACTAGCAGATCCTGCAAAGAGATCAGAGAAAATTTAAGTGAAGGCAGATACTTCTGCACCACCCCATTCCCTGAGAAACTACACAACAGTATTTGGTGAGCTAGTGTAGGTAATAGTTGTAAACTAATAATGAACTATGATTTGTAAAGAACATGCAATTTTTATGACATATTATCCGTGATGTTTTTATAGCTACTGATTTACTTTGCAATTTTAAAAGTCCAGTGAGATAAACGCCCTTCCTCAACAATAGCGTAAACCAATTAATTGCTTGAACTGGAGAACAGTATTCAGTTTCCTTCAACTCTAAATGTCTCTTCAAAGTGAAGAATTACTACATGGTGCAAGGATCATTTTAAAGATTCTCACCTCAGTGAGAATACTTACACCAGTTCAAAACTAAGTAGCACTTTATATCACCTCTCACACTATTGCAGTTTAACACAAATGTGTCCAAAGACTCACACGTTCAGCGAAACAGGGATACTTCTGTCCCACCAGATAATGCTTGTGATGATAACCCACAAAAAGAAAATGCAAAATAAATGTGTCCCACTATTGAAACATTGAAAATGTCAAGCCTGAAGAAGGATCTTCAAAATATTAAACTTACTTTTAAGGAAAACGGTTGTGCAAAATCTACTCTGACACACCCATAATTCTTCCGCAGCATTCTGAAGACTCCTCTAGCTATACTCCAAATACTTTCATTCTTCTTAGGCTTGCCCTGGAAAACAGTTTTATGTTTCCAATTTGCAATTAAAAGGTTGTGACTAAAATTAAAATGCATGTGACAGCAGACAAAACACGGCTGAATCTTCTGACACACCTTATAACTTCAATTAAATCTAGAGAACTATTTTTTTCCCCTAGATAACATGACCAAGTGGGTATGTCATGAATTTGCATTTAGAAATATGTCACCATACCTCAGCACTCCCCATTAGAGAGGTTTTGTGATTCATGGCTCTGCACCCTACAACACTAACACCAAGGACATGAGACAGAGGACTACTAACACATCATTTAACTATGTAACACATTTTCCTGCACATAAACAGAAAATCCCCTAGGCAAAACAGGTTGTTCAATTGCTCTTACCAGCTGTTCACTGTTATAGTGACCTTCAATTATGCGATCATAAGAGATTCCCACAGGTATAATTAGGACATCAGGAGTAGCATTTGAGAAGAGAGCATCCACTACCACAGATAAAAGACCTGCTCTAGCACCAGATGTCTTTCCACTTCGAGACCGTGTGCCTTCCAAGAATATTTCTAAAAACTGCTGCTGTCTCAACAACTCTTCTATGTGCTAAATACAAATAGATGGGAAAAGAAGAAAAAATAAATAACTAATTACACTGGCAAATTCACATTTGAAATACATTGTCAGCAACCATTTCCTTTTACAAACACTGAAGATCATGAGTTGGCATGAATACTTGTGGAAAAAAAACAAAAGCAATGATTAATCCTTGACATAAACCCAGACCCAACTGCAACTGAATTTGCACAAATATACAAGCAGTGTAATGCCATTTGTTCAGGAACAGCACCTCCAGCAACAGCTGATCTAGCCAATTTGCATACAACAATCCTTCTGGTTCCTCAGTACATCCTATTTTCCAAGATGCAATACAGTTACTACACCGAATAGCACAAAGGATTACAACAACCCATCATAAACAGAGACTTCCATTAAGTTATAGAATCAGTGTACTGAATTTGCCCCAGTACAAAAGAAATCAGAGAAAAGAGCTTAAGTTTAACATCAATTCAGAGAGCATTAATTCCACTTTCTTTAATAAGGATTATACAAGGTGAAAACCTGTTCATCCTTGGAGGTGCTGGGCATTCAATTATGTTTTATTCTATACAGTCAAGACTACGTACAGAAACATATCCTTTTTTTGCAGCATGAAACCTAAGACAAATTCAAAGCAGTAAGAAACATCCCCAGACTGACAGAATTCACTTCCCCACTTGTCACTTGACTGAATGCTACCTAGAGAAACAAAGACAAGAAATACATACCACGTAGAGCAAAGCTCTGTAGAGGAAGTCCTTACGACCATCAGGACTCTGATCTAATTTTCGACGTATGAAAAATCCTCCTAGCTTGCGGATCAATGTGCTACGTGATGAAGAAGAATTATACTCTTTGATTTTAGTTTGTAGGAAACTGCTACACATCCAGTACAGAATTCCTAGCACACAACAGGAACTGAAATTCCTGAAATTCTCAGAGACTAAAATGTATTACACTATTTGCACATGATGGGACCACACAAATATTCCTCTATTTAACTTAAGAAACAGGCTTCTCTATGCTGTCTTGCCTTACTTGTCAGACCCCTTGCCCTCTGCATTGACCCTGACTGCGAGACTATTCTACACTGAGATGCTGGTGACTCACATAATTAAGCTGAGTTGGCCAAGTCTGTGATGTGCTGCACACAGAACATGGCCCTCGTGCCCGTGTTGTACTGCACATGCCCCTTGGCTGCAGGATCAGCTCAGCCAACTAATTTTAACAGAGGAGCCTGCAGGCAGCATCCAAGTTAGCACCAGCAGCTACACCACCTGCGTGTCCTTGCCTTTGTCCAACAGTGCAGCAAGAAGTTCTCATGAGAACATCCTTTCCATTTGGCAGAAGAAATGATGAATAGAATAGTTTTCTTGTAAGAAAATCCTGTACTAACTCAAACAACCAAAAGGGGCAACCCTTTCTGCAGACAGGGTCCGCACGACATGCTGCGCGTGGATCTGAGGCCCATTGGATGCTGCACAACTTGGGGTTCCAGTGTCTAAACCACTGTTACATTACCTATGCTAGTCTCTCTTTCTTTATACTGCTAGCCCTAACAGATATAATTTTAATTGATACTTCACAGACTCTGAATGCCTTTCATGTTGGGATTATCACAGACCAGCACCTACTGGTGCAAAACATCCCCTAAGTCAAGGTATTCCCTTTCTTACCTCATCATTTCCTGCAATATCTGGTGGCTTTTTCAGAAATCAGTTATCTTCAAATTCTGTCTCACTGGCAAAAAACTACCTAAAAGACTGTAGGTTCTTCAGCCACCAGAAATATAATTTAAAGAGAGACCAAACGTGTACTTTCCCACAAAGTATTGCACATTTGGTACTGTTGCTGCCCATTAGACAGGTCATTGAACTTCATGAAGAAGAGCTGTCCATTCACAACACTTTCTCACATACTCATCTTTCCTAGTCCCCTACCAACTTTGAGACTCCAAGAAGAAAGGAATATCCTTCCTTACACTACTTAGGTTGTAACAGCGTTTCTCAGAAGGATCTTGTTATGGTCTCTGAGCATGTAATAGGAACCAAAGAAGTTCTAAATGATAGCCCAATAATACTCAGATTATCTGACAATTGGACATAAGATATATGGAGTAATAGGTCTCCTGAAGTTCCCCCCCTTCAAGCCTTTTTCAGAGAATCATTAGGGTTGGAAGGGACAAATAAGGAGAGATTATTACCTGAAGATGGGGATGTTGAGATTGTTCCCTGCAGCAATGTATGGTGCTTTGATGTTATGGCAGAAAAGAATGAATGTAAGCAGCAGGTAGTCAATGTGGGATTTGTGAACAGGCAAGAAGATAAGAGGCAAATTCATCTATGGTGAAGAGAGAAGGAAAAAGAGAGAAGACAGATGGTAAGAAATGTAGAATATTACTCCTTTTCTGAAATCAATCACTGAGATTGCTAACATCCTGTTATCAGAACTGATGGTATTTTCTGGTTACCATCAGTTTTTGTTCTGGTTTTCAGTCAGCTGTGACACAAGAACATTTTAGTCAACTGTACTTCCTAATTCTCATGCCTGTAGTTTTTAGTTGTATGCATTACATTCACAATGATCAATATTCCCAGTTTCTTCAGACAACAATCAAACAATTAAACGGATGTGGCTAAATCACCAGTGTCACCAAAGCACTTCTATTTCTTTCTATTAGATATCAACAAGGATCTATGAATAGTGGGGTTCCCAAACACTGTAATCAAAAGATAGGAGAAAATATTAGGAACCTTTTTTTATTTCATTTATCTAATTCATCTTTCTAAAGAAAACCCTGCAAAAAGAATCAAATAATTTGAGTGTAAAGAAAATGGAGAATTTAGGAGCTAATTTGATCAATTTCAATAAATATTGAAGGACTGGGAACAAATTTCTAGTAAGAAAAAGAAGTTTATTTCTTAAAGATTTTTATTCCAAATTAAGGCAAAAGTGAAAAATCCTAAATAGACTACTCCTAAGTTACTACTGACTGCCTCAGCACAAAAATCAAAATTATGCTGGATGGAGGTTGTCCGCAATAATCATTCAGCCCGATAGTTCAAATTTGATCCTAAATCAAAGGTGAAACCAGAGTCCACATAGTATTTTAGCTTACACAACTCAAAGAGCATGATATTTAATTAAAAACTCTATTTCACACATATGAGACAGTTCTGTATCATACAGACTCAGCAGAACTCTTCTAAAAAGAGGAAGTGCTGTAAGCATTATTAGAAACTACACTGGAAATCTATGTTATTAGATTTTTCCCACCCTCCCTTACCTCTGTTGCTGCTTTGACCATTTCTATTTGACCTCTGTGGATCTGAATATTCCAGAAAAAGCTGTTAAACAACTTCAGTAACACCCATCCAGTCAACCTGAAGTAAGAATAAACACAATTCAAAAAGCTCCATTCATTTCTGCCTCCCTTCCATATTGCTTCCATATGCCAAAAGGTAAAGCCATAAAATCTTATTACTTCATATTCAAACAAAATTACTATAAAATCCAATTGCTTAACCAGTTTTTGCCATGGTTAGTAACCACATTTCAGCCACCTGTAGTTATGACACAAATCTTGTTAGTGTCAACCTCAGTGAAGGCTGTTCGAAGGGCAAAGACCTCTTACCACATAGGGCAAATTAATGGTGGTTGTATAATCAACTACAGTAACTAAGTTACTTAGGGGACACATTAGTGACAGTGTGTATCTGGTCTTGTGGAGGAACTTAATATAGTTAGAAAAATAAAGGGTTTGCATCATAAAAGTTGGTGAAGGGAACTAGGACCATGACAGAGACAAATTCATCCTTAATAGTAAGGGGTAGACACCACAGTAGAAGATTTTATCTAAGGCACTCTCTGGGTTATGATATTCAGCAGGCTAGTGAAGAAAAAGATCTTTCACAGTCTAAGATGCTGCAGCTAGCTGTTCTCACCCATATAAGCCTGAAACAACAAAGGATACTAATATTGGTCTAAGCATTAGCACCAAACTTAGCTTCAGAAGAAAAAACCAAACATGCCTGTATTTAACCTTATCACAAGGCTTATCTCTTGAAAAGCCAGATCATTTCTGCTGCATCTGAAAATGAAGACTAACTACGATTTCATTAGTTAACATTAGAACAGGGATTCTTATGAATAATGTATTATTTTTTAGAATAATTATTTTATGAATGTGTTACAGGCTCTGCTGGTATAACACAGAGAGAGCCTGGCCGTCTCCCTATCCATTGACAATACTGATGAACCATTTTTCTTACCTGATTAAAGCAGGTGACACATTTGCTACCATTTCCTGGAGAATTTTCCTAGCTTTTTTCTTCACTTTGTTGATAGCTTTAGGATCCGTTTGAGCAAAACTACCTGGAGTACTTGGCTCAGAAGCTTCATCTACAATGGCCTTCTGGACTCTAACATTGAAAAGTAAAACATACTAGACAATCAGACAACAGAAGTGCTCAAGACACAAACAACTACATATCACTATAGGAGCAATTTGCAGGCATAAAAGAATATGCACACTAAAATATCGTGCACTCCAAATGCATTAAATTTAATTCAGTAGTTTTCTAAGCTCTGATTAAATAGGTGGACAACTGGTGAATGCACTCAAAGTTGACCATATAAAACAGTATGTACACTGTTCACAGGTGCTGATATTAAGTGATCACTAATTTCAGAAACTGTAATAAAGTTAAAATGCAGAAAGAATAGCTGAAATATCTTTGTTAATATTTTATTTTTTCTGTCACAGCAATTTCACTTACCTTATTAAACACACTTATGCAGTTGCTATTTTGCACTTCTATAGTATCCTCCCCCTTGAATTCTCACTTTTACAAAGTGTAACTGAATTTTATAAGGGCTTTTTTCCCCATTTAAAACATATCTAAGACAGATCAAGTAGTTTAACACACCACAACTATAGCACAACGCAATCTGCTTTGTGTTACAAAAGTAACACTATGATCTTTAGATGGGACTTGAACATTAAAAATTCAGGACAGTTAGGAATGTTAATGTAGGCAGTGTGTGCCCTCTGACAAAAGTAGACTCAAGGAGTGGGAAGCTGAATTTCTTTGTGTCCAGGGAAAACTGATACCTTAATAGCTTATCAGGGGCTCAACGTGCCATTTAAAATGCAGTATATGAAACAGAAAAGAAGCCCCACAAAGTAAAGGGTGGGTATGTCATTCTATAGCCTTTTTGCAGTTTTGCCTCATGCTCTTGGTGTACACTCAGTGTACTCTAAAACGAAATGCTGCTTTCCTAATACTTCTGAAACACTGGCAACTTCTGATGACTGCAGTATGACTTTAATGGTAATGATTTACATGGATTACATAAACAAACATTTGAAGAGTTCTCATGTAGCAATTTATTTTTCTGTGTACTGTCTGCTGTCCACCCACTATGCATCACTCATTTGGAGCATTATAGCTCTTAATCTCCCCTTATACTATTCAAATGGAAATTGCAAGCTACAGACCTGAAGAGCTGTGCTGAAGATACTGTACCCTCTAGTATTTTCAAAATCTGATTTTCAAAACCTGACATGTTCAAATTCTTTAGTCATATTATAATGTATCAGGTATCCAAAAAAAAAAACCAACACAAATAGTTTATTTTACATTATCTTACCTGCTGTTATTCAGCACATTTTCTGTCAGATTCTTGGCAAACATACCCTTATGAACATCCCTCTCTTGCACAAAAAGGACATAACAAAAGCGTCTCGCAAGCCACCCTCTGTACCTACAAAAATATGAAGGGTATTTGAGTGTGATCCTCAAGATATTTCACCACCAAAAAGAAGAAATAATATTACGAACACCTAAAACACAATTAAGAAGCAAAAGTAAGTAAAGATTTATGAAGGGCTGCCTAAAAGCTTCTCTATCTTCTAGTAAATAGCCAATCTGTTAATGTTATGGATGATATAACTGGTGCATAGCACTAAGTATCCAACACAGCTGGGATCTGCATTACTTCAACTCAGGGTGATATTGGCCTTAAAACATCTATACTATCACAGGAAAGTAGCTACAAACAAGCATATGTATTTTGTCTGTCCACTGGAATCAACTCCCCAGCTCAGCAAAGACAAAACAAGAGGTAGTGCTGAATCTCAATTCGGTGACTTTCCAACAAGGAATGAAAATGCCCAGCTAACAGATTTGTCAACTTCTTCATGAAATACTGAGTTCTCCTGGGAAAGTTCACATACACACAGTGAAAACTCTCACAGACACTTCTGAAAGTGTTTGCTTTAGCTAGCAACAGTAAAAACACTTTTCTGGTAACCTTTTCTTCTTTTCCAGTGTTTTTAAACACCCAGTCATATGTGCCTCCTACGTACTTTCTCCTTGCAAAGTTATAAAAGTAGTAGAACCGCTAAATGATCAGTAGATCTCTCTACACATTCAAGTGTTTAAGTAAGGCTACTTAGCTTACGCAGCCAGTCTCTTTTAACCCTGTTCTCTACTCTCTGGATCGTATCAACAGTAATTATCTGAGACAATGTTACTTTGAACAGTTTTACTAACATCACAGACAATGCATGCGATACATGAAGGGCTAAAATCCAGTCCCCAGCAGTGAATATTCATTACTATTTTCTCTCCTCACCACCCTTAGTTACTGACTGGACAAGCCCCCATTCATGCAGGTCACTCCCCCAGACAAAACAGAACTGTGACCCCTGAACAGAAGAGCTGATGTGATGGGGCATAACTACCAGTTGGAAGAAGAAATTTAGTTCTGGCCATTCATAAGACTAGAGCACTCTGTATTATGCAAAACCCTGTCTTGAGGGCTGCTGTTGCAATGCTGATGCTACAGTGAGTGCCCCAAAAAAAACCATGGATAGCAATGCTTATGTTGGTTTCCATGCTGGAGTGCCGCCAAGATCTCACTCCTTGTTGTCACCCAAGTTACTGATCTTGGCTGTTAAACCTCCCTACCGCATTTCAGTAAATTTATACATGGGTTAAAACCAGCTAGGAAAGATGAGAAGGAATGTTTACCCTGCAAAAGGGCAAAACCACCTGAGTGCACAGGCCACTACCACTATAATTAACATGAGTGCACATGCACAAGCCATCAGCACTGTCTGACATGGAATAGTTATACAAATACTCAGACCATCTCGAAGGACAAAGAATTTTGCTATTCATGTTGTCAAGGAAGTAGGCTGGTGACTCTGCTTTAATTGCTTTTCCATTTTCCCATTTTCATCAGAGTTTAAGCACCTTATTGATCTTTCTAAAAAGCAAAGTTAGGTATATGTTTCTTTCTGACAACAATTTCGTAAGTACGAACATATCACAACAGCATACAGCTACTGCAGGGATCTGTCAAGGTATAAAGGCTTCCACGTTCATTTTACAGCTTAGGCAATATGTAGCACAATTAGAAAAATTTGTTTTCTAATAATTTAGCAATGATAGGAGACAAAAACCACACAGAATAGACCCAGTCAAGATGTATAATAAAACTGACATATTCACACCTCAGAAAAAGGCTGTGCTAATGTCTCAATGCAGATACAGTACACTAGGAGTTAAAGGGAATCCCTCTTGCTTTCTAAGGCCAAGAAACTGTGACTAGGTAACCCCATGGGACCTCAGAACTTCATTAAAACTGCCAATTTTCATACTATAATGACATCCTGAGCGAAAGGCATTTTATTTCAAAGTAATGCATTAACCCACATTTTGTTGCCTTTACATTCCTAATTTAGGTAACTCTGACCATGCAAAACCATTCAAGCATTAGACCTTTGAAACTAATTTAAAAAAGTTAACATTATACACTATTTCTGTTAATTTTCTGTATTCTAAACCACAAGCTCCACTCTTTAAAAGACATCATTAATTCAAATTGAAGAAAGAACAGCCTCTAACATTAGCTTCCTCCCTCTCAAGCACAGCACAATGTTGCTTTTCTTCCACTCTGAGACTTTGGCTCATTTCTTTTGGGCTGCTGGCCTTTCTTTGTTTGCTCTGACTCTCCAACAAACCCTGCAGGATCTGCTTATGCTAATGATTACTGTAAAAACCTTAGCAAGCATTATTAACTTTCCAAAGAACAGAATAGATTTTTGTGTACTTTCAGTATCTTCATCCAAGAACACAAGATATATTTCCAATAGCACAAAGATACATCATCATTCTTAGGTCATCTACACCATCCTTCAGTAGCTGCACTCTGACACAGAGGCAGAAGAGAGACAGTCTCGCAAGACATGTTCAGATTTAATTGTCATTAGTGGTAACAGTCAATGCCTAAATTGTGAGCCAGATCTGCTGAGTTAAAATGCAGCCTGAAGTCATTTTGAAGCATGGGAATAAAGCAGTTTGTCTTAGCATTATTCTATGGATGCTGGATTTGTACTAAGGAGAAGGGATTTAAACATGCTGCTTTTTGTGAAACAGGTTTGACCTTTACATTCCTTGTCTATAACCCCAAAGGACTTTGTTCAGCTCCCAAATACACACAGCCGGATATAACAAGTATATTAGTTTCCTGAAGTCAGCACCAATTCCTGCATTTTAGGACAGCAATATACACTCACTCAGTCCAGACCATCCTAGAGATTTCCCTATCATAAAATCTGAACACATTGAATTTTGAAAGCAAAAGAAAGACTTGTTACATCACCTTGTATGTGTTTCGTTGATATATATGACATTACGCAGACCCAAAGAAGGAATACTAGCATTGAAGAAGTTATCCTGTAAAACCAAGGAGAAAAAAAAAAAAAAAAAAGACTAGTGGACTATTTCATTACATAAGAATAGCTGTGTCTTTACATTCATCATAACATTTAAGATAATGCAAAGTTTTTCAGCTCTATTATAAACAAAAGCCAAAGCAGAGAAGTGCTGAACTTGCTTATTAAGTACACACAAGCTGTTCCGAAATGAAAATGAAATTCAGAAGGTCACTATTCCCATTCCAATACTTTCAAAGCATTCTCAAAGCTTTACCATACATACAGAACCACTGTACACAGAAATGGTTGTTTTGATTGCATTCTTCAAGCCAGAATATTTTATCATGTTCTGATGTAATATAAACCAGGACTCGTCATAATACAGAACCCATCTTTGAGAAAGAACTTCATTAAGCCCTATTCAGTATTAGCATATTACAAGCATTTTGATGCTCAGTCTGTGACATCCAGTTTGCCAGCAGAACAGGCACCATCACATAATGGCAACTAAGGGTCAGGATATCCATCCATGGTTAGGTGGCAAATCTCCACATTCCGGCTCTGCCTAAACAATAAACTCAATCCAGCCTTCTACATCCCTGGTACAGACACTACATGCCAGGCTATTAACTGTTCCGGGACAAGTTTGGGAGCAGTTCCACTTTGGCTAAACAAATATTCCCTGGCAGGCACTAAACTTTGAACTTCCATATTCCAAGTACCTTGACCAAGAGGCTAGCTTCTTTCTGCCCTTTTAATATTTAATTATAAAACTCGTACCATGCCAGAAGTGAATTACAGCTAAAATCACTGGGACTGTGCATGTGAAGGAAGACAAAAACAAGGTAGTGGAGGACACAGATGGTTACCAGCTACAGCAGAGCTGCAGAACAGCCTCACAACCAATTCTGCAGTGGGAATCAGGGAAGAGTCTCATTTATTTGTATTTTGGACACACCATTTGCCACAACCTCAAGGTAATACTAATTTCCTTGACTATTCACTGGTAATGTTTTGTGGATATTGAAGCCCATTAAATGTTCTGACAAAAAGAAGTGAAATTACTTGTTCTTGGTCTCACAGAAAATCAGCAACAAAATTACCACTCAATGCTCAAGTCCAGACCAGGCTACAACCTTGCTCTGTGAAATTCATCCTGTAGCTGTAATGTCACACTTTAGCTTTTCCTTATTTAACTCTTCCCTGACCCTGTTTCAGGCAGAGAATGTGGTTCTGAGAGACCAAGTGAGCTGATAAAGCATCTCCATGCTGTGAAGCAGCAGCCCAGCTCCCAACACCACATCCTACCCTTTCCCATTGAACACTGGCCCTCACCTCTTAAGTTATACCACCTCTAGCATTCACCATGCCCCCAAATGAGCCAGCTTCATTCAGGCAAGGCAGAAAACTAAGACAGACAGACTAAATGAATAATTAAAGCAGGTAGTTTTCTGCTTGGATAGTGAACTTGCTCAGCCCCCAGGACAGCAGGAAAGAAAAGAGGAAGGAGAAGCTAGACTTCCCACTCCCAGCACCAGCAAGCTGTTAGTTTGGCCAACACACTTAGGTAAATTGGTCTCACCCATCTACCCCTTTTTCTTAAGAGAATAAAACAGGCAGCTCAAAAAAAAGTGAAATATATGGAGATTAATGAGGATCTGGATTGTTATGGTCCACAGCATTGTGGCATAAGGCAATAAAGGGCTTAATCAGGTCATGCTCCTTTCTTAAGTGGGATGTCAGGGTATTTAATTAGTTTCTTACTAAATGTACAAAATACAGAACAAGATTTTTATTTTTAAAGCATGATTCCCAAATTCAGAGGAACAGCCTTATTACTAACACTAACCGTATAAAGCCCTAAGTTGAGGATTCTCACACATCTTTTTGCAAGTCAAAACATTTAAGTGTCTGTAAGAAGCAGTCTCAATTTATCTAACTGCTTGTCTTGTTGCCTTTATTGCACCTAGCCTTCACAGTATATTTGGATTTCTAGCTCACATTTGTATGTCACTGCTGCAATTTTCTATTCTGGCATAGGAACAGAGCAAAATAACAACTTTTCCTCGGTCAAAGAGACAAAGGGAATTTTCACTCTACTTTAGCCCAGACAATCAGGGAGCTCAGTGCAGGTACAACTAAGTGCAATTTAAAACCCAGGGAGTGCACCTAAGTTACATGATGAACTGACTGCAAATTGCATTATGCCATTTATCAGCATTTTGCGTCTTCAGCTTATCGAAAGCTGACCATTGCAGTTCACTAAAGTTCACATTTTAAATCAGGTTGTGCAACATCTCTGGAGCCATCATCTTGACACTGTTCCCAGCAAATATCCCCACCATCGTAACTGGCACTCCTTGTTTACAGGCTGGGCAGAGAAGCCAGGAATCAGCCAACCCATCTTCTCAAGTACATGACTGGTCTCTTCAAGTTTTAAGGGGAGCCTATTTCTTACTTTCAAAACTGTACTTATTCTGACTATAGGGAATTAAGTGTCCTAAAAGTAAGCCTTAACAGTTTCATATGCACCAAATTTCCATTATTAATCTAGCAGAGCAGAAAATTTTTTCTCTACAATTTCCTAGTCCTAAATCTGAAGAGCTGGAGAGTTTTGGGCAAGGAGTAAGCCCGCACTGAAAAGTGGGAGACAAAGCATCACAATGGGTCTGTGTTACCCACTATTTCCATGATAAGGAAATATAATCACAAAGGTGAAAACTATATTCCTTTATGAAGTAAAAACATTGTGACCTTAATTCTGAAATTAAGAAAACTACTGAAACTTCATCACGCTGCAGTTATGTGTTGCCAAACATAATCCATTCCATAATCTTCTTACCCGGCTCTGGGGAGTGCATACGTAGCAACATCGTCCCACAAATGGCCTTTTTCTGCCCAATAGAGTCTCTTTCCATTTTAACGTAGCGGAGCGGAAGAGAGTGGGCCTAGAATTACACTCTCCCTGCAGAACAAAAGAGTGCTGTGTAAATAGCCAGAAATATATGTTTTACTGGGTTTGTGAAAACTTTGAATAAGACACACAAAGTAAAAAATAATTACCCCCCAACTACATAAAACTAAGACAAATTTTCCCAAGATTTTTCTAAAATAAATACTATCTCCAGATGAAGTAATTTTACAAAAAAAAAGCAAAAATCAGTGTTGTACTTATGTAACTTAAGCACTGCAGTATTTGCTGACACAAAGTTTAAAACACACAAAGTTTTAAAATAAATAAACAACTCTAATAAGAAACAGCAAAGAAATTGACAGCTGAGAAAAGTGGAAGAAGTTAACAGCAAATTACACTTTCAGTAATGTAAGGGTGCTTACAATATGAACAATGTAAGCTTTACTGGACATCACCCTGTAGGATTGCAAGAAGACTGAATGTATGCAAAACATTAACTCCATTGACTCTGGCTCTTTTTCAAGCAGTTCCATGGAAAGTGATACAAAAATGAACTACTGTGCCTTCTCCACTGTCTTTCTGAAGATTATAGAACCACAAACTCCAAAGTAACTGCATTTGCAGAATACATTCTCTGTGCTAGAACATAAAGAAAATACACTTGACTACAATTTTTATAAAGACATTGATAGTTCGCATTGAAGTCTACTCAATTATTGCTTGCCTGAGAATAAGCCCTGGATTGGCACTTTCTGAACCATCTATTTTTTTAATAAAAGGAAAATTACAGAAACAAACCAAATCAAAATGTTGTTTAAAACAGCGCATTTAAGTGGAAGAAAAGCAGGGTAGAACCAATACCTTAAGCCAGCATAAGGGCTGGAAAGCACAAATACAGATCATCACATACTCAGTTAGAAAGCCAGCCCGGTGAGAAACAACCAAAAAGTTAAAAGCAACACTGAAGATGCCTAAAAACTAAAATGCGCATATATCACATTTGGCCAATATGAACTGGTCATTATTCCAAGGCTAAGTTTTCCATCTGAAATAAACAAGCATAAAGATACTAAGCCTGGCCCAATTCCTTCTCTATGACCTTCTGTAATGCTAACTCCAAAGTTAATCAACTTTCCAACAATACTGTCTTCCTTCTACTTGCCTTCAAACCCTGACTGAACTCATCACGACTGTCTTACAAAACCTCCTTTCTATCTCTTTTGTCTCGCCTGCCTTTATCTGACTCTTGCACAGATCCCTTGGTCAGCGCAGCCTGCTGTCCAATGTAACTTCATCTAGATAGATAGAAAACCCAGCTGCCAGGACATCTGTCCTTTCTCTCAACTCTGACCATGTCTCCAACTCTTCTGTATCAAGTTCAAACCCCTCCTCTCCAGAACACGTCTAATGCTTCCAGACCTCTGCTTCTAAACCAACCAGGACCAGCACAGTTCCCCTGGGCTCTTTCTGCTCCACCCAGCCCTCTCTGCCCACTGACCCCCTTGCTTCCTCCAAATCCCAAAACTCACTCCACAGAGGACACAGACTTTTAATAGACTTCTTATTTATAGCCACTAAATTTTCTCTGCCTCTTGTATTGCACAAAAAGCTCCAGTTACAATCGCTACACAACCATGCATCTTTAGTTTCATGCTCCTTTTCACTTGTGCATTTCAAACTACATGCTTCAGAACAGCAACGAGCTTTCTGTTTGACCTCAGTCTACTCCACAATGGGATTCTGCACATTTACTTCTATATAAAATGATTAGTAATATCACACCATAAGACTGTAAGAATATCAAAAGGGTTTGATGAGGTTTTTCTTTTCTAGCAACATTATTCTTTGGTACACCACTCAACTGTTGATTCCTCCTTACATTTCAAGTTAAATTAAAACCAAACTGTCTCATGCATAATAGAGGTGATGCCTCATCTTCATTCTTCATAAAAGTCCACCTTTGACTTTAAGAAAAATAAGATAAATACTGCCAGTAACATTCACAATTTTCACTTACCCATTCTTCACTGGAATGCTTACATCTACTGATACTGCATTCTGCTGAGGTGGATAAATAGGAAACATCTATTGTTCCAAGGGACAAAGCGGTTTCATCCATGACACAGGAGTTCAACTGAAGATCAGACCTGCAAAAATAATAACATACATACATATGTATACACACACATACAGAGAAACACATATGCTCACATGATTTTAGTGATGGGTATCTAGGAATAGATTAGCAAGTTGATATTTTTGCACCTTTCAATAGAAGTTAGGTTCTGAAGAAGTTTCACTGCAGACAGAAATCAGCATGATTTTAATATGATTAAAGAAAAAAGAAACAACCCACAGCACATTCAATTTTCATAAACAGAGCACACCAATCAACTATCTACATGTTCTTCTCTCCCTGCTCTTCTTCCCATTCTTCAAAAGCTCAGTGTTGTCCCTTTATGCTTTTCCACTGTTCCTCGCTGCCTGGTTTAAACCATTCTGCCACAAGGATACACATTTCAGCCACTTTCCAAAGTTTACTATTCTCTTGCACCACAACCTCACTCTTTCATCATCTGCTTCTCAAGGACACCCATTATCTACAAAAAAAAAAATTCATTAAGGCTCTCTCCCAATCCTATCACACAGTATATTTTATGTGTCTGATCCAGCTGTAGTCAAACCAGTTTGCAAACTCCTGGGAAAAAGGAGTGCTGTGTACAGAAGTACAGCCCTAAATCCAAACGTGCTGCTGACACTGGTGACACAACAGGCTTGTGGGATTAAAAAGCAGTAGAGAAGTCTAAACTTGCACTATTATTTTAAAGTGGAAGTTTTATTGTTCATGTAATAAGCACAGTAAAATAATTCTCTCTTGTACAAAATAAAGGAGGCCAAACACACCAAAACAACTTATTGTTGTACAACAGACCTGCAAAAGGCTGCAAATCAAACTGCTTTAAGCAGGAATCCCAGCATTTTCATCTAGAGAAACTGTGAAGTGGCAACACAGCCTCTTCCATCTGCCACCGACAAGAAACTTACAGCACCACCAAGCTATGAGCGGCCAGGAGCGAGACTGCTCCCAGCCTGCACAGAAGCGCTCTCAAGAGCAAGGCCTAAAACTTCAGTGCAACGCTTTGTCTTTCTCACCATCTTCCCCGAGCAGACACAAACCCCTCTTGTGGTACCTCTCAGCGCAGAGCTCCCCATACAAACCGCATCTAGCGTATCCACACACAGTTATCTTTGCACAGCCCGAGGACTTAAGTCATCTTTTTTTCTCTGCTGGCTCTCATACTCAATTTGCTCAATACTCAATACTTTATTAGTGCTCGAGCAAATCGGTATCTAAACCACCCAATAAATACATAAAAGGCGGCTCACGAGAGGTGAAAACGAAACGTGTCCTCCTTGTGCTCAAGGTGACCTTGGCTGCACCGGCAATACCCAGAAGACGAACTTCGAAACCCACGCCATTAGAAACCTCTCTGAGCAAGAGCAGCCTCATACCTACCTCAAGCAAAATC
>NW_009912388.1:0-58128 GCF_000696875.1 Nestor notabilis
TGCTGGCTGTCACCAACCACCTCATTGTTCTGATTAGCCCAAAAACAAACATCAAGAATAAAAAAAAAAATAAATTCACAAACATTAACACAACTGAGTGAATCAAAGCCTGAATCTGCTCTTAGGTCAGAAAGAACACTGCAAAGAAACATAAAATTTATTCTTTCCCTCTAATTCTCACTTCACTGTAGACAGCACATCCATCTCCTGTATTTTCTCACACAAGAAGTATTGAATGTCAGCTTCATAACTGACTTTCCCAGGAAGCTTTTTGTTTGTTCGTTTAATTCGTTTGGTTAGAAATTACTGTTTCAGTATGTGTCTTGCAAGGTAACATAAAATAAACATATAGTAACTTCTCTGTACTGAAGTTCACAGTCTTATTTAAGGCTAGAGAGTAGAGAATCATAGAGAAGAGAAGGAAAGGTGAATTAGACTGAGATGAAAAGGGTATCAAAAGCAAGTCAGTTGTGGTGGTGACCAACGAATTCCTGATTGCTTTCAACTACTTCGAACAATAATAGTAGAAAAAAAATGTATAAAAACATGCGGCATTTCTGGAGGGAGGTGTTACTTGAAAGTCTCACAGCTGAACTGGGTTTCCAACATGGTTCAAGAACATGTTCTTGTTTAATTTGAGAAGGATGCCCTCATATCTTTTTGCATTACACTGCATATTCATGTCTGTCTTCTTCAGTTCCTTTTGGGACTGGTATATCAAATAACAAAATAGGCTTTCAGCACTGAGTGAATTTAATTCTCAAAATATGAAGTAATATTGTAATAAACCAGTTTATATTCTCATAATGGAAGGTTGGGGCCCAGAATTTATGATAGTTTGTACAGTAAAGAGCCCAGTATCCTTTTTATGAAAAAGGAGATTACACAAATTTGCAATTTAATGAAGATAACTTGATTAATTTTGTTATGAAATTTTGGTTATGAACTGCTGCTAGGTTCACTGCATACACAGCATTATTGAGGATACAAAGTCAAGAATTTAAAAATTATTAGATGGAAGAATTTAAATTACCTGTGCAAATTCAGCCACATTTAGTAGGTAACAGAGAGCAATGCTGTAAGGCAAAGATTCAGAGCTGTATCTGTATAGACCTTTTCTTTGTCTTGCTGTGTCTTCTGCCAACTCAGTCTCTGTTTCATGGCCATGAGAAGGACATGGATAGACTGAAGAGCCTGCTGGGGGTTTCTTATGTTTATGTTTTCCTGGGAATTCTGCTTCATTTACAGCATAGAATGAAAGATACTCAGTTAATGAGCACCCATTCAACATTTGGTTGAATTTACAGTCAATTTTCAGTCAGCAGTCCCATGTTTTATTTTAATTCACTCCATTCATGTCAGTCTCTGAGGACATATATATTGATTTCCTTGTGTTTTTTTTTTCTTCTGTAACACTTTTCATTATATTATATGAATGCTACACAAAATAATTATTTTCATATTTTGTGAAATGACAGGTTGGTATTCTTTCCCCATTTTACACATATCCTGAAGAGGCAAACATATTAAGATTTTTAAAATATCCCTGAGTTTTGCATGTCCATTTTGAAATATTTGTCACCCACTTTCTTTCTCACAAAAGCATTACAGAAAGACTCAAAGCATGGCTGGCACCAAAAAGAAACTGTGTGGCATTCTAGGGTTATGGACTCTTTTCCCTATGAAGACATTCATTGGGCTTAGGCATAACCCTTTTTACTTCTTTCCTGCTGTTCTACGACTGTGCAATCCCCACCTATCATCTGTGGCAATATGCAAAGAAGAATCTTACAGATATTTATTTATTCCATTCCGTACTTACATGGTCACCCTCTTTGCTGTAGTGCACAAGAGGAATGATAGGGGAAAAACAAGGGTTGGGTTGCTCTGACCTGCAGCCTTTTTGACAAAGATCTATTTTTCCCTATGACTGAAGTACATTGGGAGTTATGTATAAGGCTGGGTATTTTGCGTTTAATTTTAAGAGGGTTTTATCTTCTTGTACAAATTATGGCCAGAATTTCCTACAACATGTGTCCTGGAGAAATTCACATAACAGAATGATTTACTGAAACTAATTTATTCCAAGGGAGTAGAACTTCCACCATGTGAAACATCAAAACAGCTTTTACTTCTTTCTAGAACTTTGATTTACAGGCTTTGAGCTAATTTTTTAAGACATGGATCTGTAATATTAACTTATATAAATGAATACTGTGGCACAAAAAAGAAATCTATGTTTAGCAATTATCTGGAATTGGTAGGAACTGAAGGTACTGCCGCCAAAATCAGACCATCAAAACTGAATTCTGTGCTTTTTAAATCATCTGGAGCAACAGAAGCTCTTGGAAGCAAATGTATATTGCAATTCCAAATCTTAAATATTTCAATAAATAAAAGGAAGAGTTCAAATATATACACATGCAACTCCTCCTCTACGCGTAAATTCTTCTGGTCATTATCGTTTCCTTTGCAATTTGACATATGATGTTGAAACAATTAGGCAAATAATTGATTATTATTAGATAATAACACACCTGGGAGACTTCAAGGCACAGGATATAACCAGATAGAACCACAGAGGTATGATAATTTTTCAGTTATATGTAATCATGTAATTTCTTCAAATTTTACTACTGCTATAAATAACTTTTAGTGTGAATAGAGCTGCCAGTTAATGTCACAATATTTCACCTACAAGACTTTCAAAGACTAATGCACTCCTATGAAAACCTTAAAAGTTATTATAATTAGAAGGCTGATTCAATCTAACATTTATAATCTGCTTCTGGTAGTCTCCCTGAAGTTATAGCATATGCAGTGCCCCTCCCCAGCAGCAACAAAACTAGAGCAATGGGTATCAAGTGGCCAAGATTTATGTATTTACTTTGATGATAAAGAGTAGGAGTTAAAATTGGGGCATTAATTTGCATCCATGTCCAAGTTTTACTCTATTTTTCCGGTAACATTAAGGGAAATTTTGCTGTCACTGAATATAAATGTTGAATATAAAATTCTGACATAAAATAGATCTTGAGTAGAACAGAAGGAAAAATGTTGTGATACTGTTATATTTGTAATTTTTAGAGATAAGTATACTTTAAACACTGTGTAGTGAAATGTCTTTGGCTTTCAGTTAATAATAGTTTATATTACCGTTAGTGAAACAATGTAGAAATGAAGGTAAAGTGTGTAAAAGGTAAGGTTGTACACAGAGGTTCATAAAGCACAGCAGAGGAAGAGGGAATGGCTGATATGGTTCAAGCTAAGCTAGAAATAATGGTGTGGACAAGCGAGTTTAAGGTATTGAACCCAAGGTAAAAAAAAAATAATGGTAAAACTGAACACCTCAGAACAGAAGGTGAGGCTCACACATTTTAGATTCTGGACTCTACTCTCAAGTAAAGGACCATAAATGAGACTCTGGGGTCACAGAATCATAGAACCATAGAATGGTTTGGGTTGGAAAGGACCTTAAGATCATCTAGTTCCAACCCCCCCTGACATGGGGTAGGGATGCCTCACTCTAGACCATGTTGCCCAAGGCTCTGTCCAACCTGGCCTTGAACACTGCCAGGGATGGAGCACTTACTGCTGCTTTGGGCAACCTGTTCCAGTGCCTCATCACCCTCACAGTAAACAAATTCTTCCTTACATCTAACCTGAACTTCCCCTGTTTAAGTTTAAACCCATTACCCTTTGTCCTATCGCTACAATCCCTGATGAAGAATCTTAGCCTAGTTTAATTCTGCAAATAAAGGCTTTGCATGAAAAAATATAGCAAATATCAAGTAGGTTCAGATGACTTTTTTCTCTGTAGATGACATTAATGGGTTCATTACAGACTTTTCCTGTATATTCTCTGAAATTTTCTGTATATTCTGGCACCAACATTTGGAAAAAAGTTTCAAAGAAGGATTTGATGTCTGGAAAGCATGCTTTACTATACTTCAGAATACAAAAAAGTAGGCCCAAGAGACATTTAAGAAGTGTTTTTTGTATTGCCTACATCTGTAAGAGCTGATATTCATTAAAATGACAGGAAAAGTGGTTGGAAGCTGAAGCTAGACAATTTTGAGTAGAAATAAAAGGCTCATTTTTCACCAGAAGAGTAGTCAGTGAACCTAGGGATACCTGGCCTCTCCATCTTCTGATGTTGACAGTCAGGAGTATATTTTTGCAACATTTACTATGCAACAAAGAAATTCTGATTTCACGAAGGAGGTTCTCCAATCTGTGCTTTGCATTAGAGTAAACAGAGAATATGACTACAGAAGCTAATCTAGACTCTTCTGTGAGCTGATACACATAGAGAGCCTGTTGAGCTCCAGGAGCAAGGAGAGTAGACTTTATAGTTTCCAACATATGGATCCTGCTCCTGCATAATGTTTTCATGTTCAAGAAATAATTCACCTGGTGACTTGGTGAGAAATACAGGTTAAACCTACTAGAAGGAAAACCAGAGTGAAGCTTAAACACATTCCACAAATTCAAAGAATTGTCAAAATGGAAGCTATGCTGTGAACTAACTTATGCCACATGGACTGATATGAACATTTGCTGAAAAGTAATTTATTGGAACTGTTTCTGGAAAGCAAGTACCAGCACTTCACCTGCAGAAGTCCCCTGAACAGCTGCCTGGTTCAGGATGGCCACGGCAGGACCTCACCTGCCACCACCCAAATGCCTTTGGGGTGTGAGTCCTGCTCCAGCCACCTCAGGCCTGAGCCTCCATGACCCCCAGCCCCAGGGAGCTGCCACCACCCCTGATGGTGGTCTCAAAGAATGTCTTTGAACCTGAGATGTAAGAAAATGTGCTTTCCCAGATATTTGGCTCAAACCAAGAGCAGGCACACAGATATTGATACTCAGGAGAGTTATGCTTATGTGGCAAGGCACTAACTTACCTCTGTGTGTCATACATTTAGCTTTTGAAAAAGTTAACTGATTTTTCTCCTGGTCAATGACCATACAATATCCTAGGCACTTTTGCAGAGTGGTTGGCCATTTGTGGGATACAGATTACAGCTCAGAATATATATCCACATAATCTGTCTTCACTAGGTAAGGAAACTGGGTTAACTTCACCCATGGTCACATTAGGAAGACAAAACTGTTAGACCATGGGAGGTCACTGAGTCCCTGCTATTGCAAATAACCATGACTTATGAACCTTATGTGTAAGCCATTTGTTCTTCTGTATACTCTGGGAAATTACTACTCCAAAATGACACAAATCCTAGTAATATTTTAATAGCTTTACAAAGATGACTATCCAAATGCAATCCCAATCTCTTATTTTCCTTTCCCTATAAGAGATTGATCAAAAGAGCTCTTTTATCCATACTGTCAATCATTTTCTCACGTTTTAGCTGTCTACCTTATTAACATCCACTGCTTGGTTGTTCTTGAGAAACAAGTGCAGCAGCGGTGTGCTGTAGACACTGGTCTGGCTGTAGAAGAGGAAGAGCATAGGAACAGGGACAGTGAGAGGTGTGTACCCAGGCTGCAGGGCCAGGCTTGGTTGTTAGAACAGCCATCTGCTGCTCCCAGCAATCCTCAGTCCTAAACCACTACCGACTGTGTCTTTGCTGAAGCACATGGAAGAGGAGAATAACCAGCTCCCCAGGGATCTGAACTGCAAAGACAGACAATCTTAAAGCTTTTAAATTAGAGTTTTATTTTTTGTTTTCTCTGACTTCATTACAATCTAAAAAGATAAAGAATGCTTTTCTGATAATAACCTGAAATCTCTGCTTGTAACCCATGCAAAATTACTGATGTGGGTAAGGCAGATGACTAGTTTAGTACAAATGCAGAAAATTAGGCTGTGTTTCTCATTTCTTTAATGGGACTGAACATTTCCATTTCACTGATTTTTGTCCTTCATTCTATCATTACAGGACTGAAAAAAACCTTCAACTTGTGTGTTGCACTCAAATGATGTATGGGGTTTGATTAGAATCCAATCCAAAACTAGTGCAAGAATATAGCGATGCTCCAATATGCTTGGGACCCAAACAAAAGATAGAGAAAGACCTATATATATAAGGTTTGATTTTTGCATTGTAGGGGTTCTTTGTTGAAAGTAAGCATAGAGAGGCTCTGGGAGCATGCACAAGAAGCAAATTTTTATTATTTCTTCTGCACTGCTAACAAGACAAACTAGTTCATCTGCAGATCCACGAATTTACCTAATGAAAGGTTTCAGAATTAAGATATAAAGCTTAGTCTTTCACCTTTGGTTCAAGGAATCCACTTACAAAAGTGAAAAGGAGTTTTGATCTAATGAAGTCTGATGCTAAAGCAAATCATTAGAGCCTATTACCTGGGCTTTATTTGAGTATTAATCCTGAGAGAGAGCATCCAAGATGGAAAGTTCTCCAGAGAGAAAGGTGGAAGAGTTGAAAGCAACCCATACAGATCTTCCTGTGGCTGGAAGCTGAAAACATCCCTTAAAACTGCATGAGGTTAGCTCAGAGACCAGCCCTCAGAATGGACTACCCCACATAGATGCAGGCAAAAGTCCAACACGTGAAACAGAGCACATTAATTTATTTAATGAATGAGCAGAGCACAGATTCATTTAACGAACCCAGTTCAAGGACTATTTGTCTGCAAATTGTGTCTTTCTGGAAAAATAACTCAAACTATTTGTGTTCAGCCTTCATATTTTCAACTCTCACGCAGGCTGACATAATACTACTTTCCCCCCCACAAAAAAAACACCCCTTGAAATTGTAAGGATTTCACATCTTGATTATTTGTTTCATAGAGAAAGATATTTTGTGGTATCGTAACACCTGGAATTAGGAACTGGAAGTAAAGTTCTTAATAGGGAAGATATTTATTGTTAATTTAATATCTTCACTGTTTTTAGAATGCTTTTCAAGTCTTTACTAATGAAATACTACATTTTCTCTGTGTTCTAATGAGTAAAATTCTTCTACTGTTGTTGTCCCTTAGCAGATGCTCTTCCCCTGCTCATCTGTCTTTCTATAACCAAAAAAAGAACTGAGTTGCTTGCCTCTTCTAAACAGACATGAAGGTCTTCTGGAGTTTTTGTGTTATGTGTTTTACTTTCTGTATGTTGAAAATTGGATGAAATGTGTCTCTTCTGATGTTAACAGAAACAAGAGAGAGGTGACATTATTCTTCAATAATTAATCTGTCATTCAGATTTTATATCCATCCAAAGAGAAAGAACAGAGAAAGAACAGATGCACTTGGGAAAACATGCATTTCTGTGTCTGACCCAGCTTGTGGTAATAACAAGGGGATGAGAGAAGACACTCAGAGCAAATTCTGCCTCAGGGAGGAATACAGACTCCTGCAGAGTGTTTGAAATGGAGTCAATAAGATGTAAAAAGCAGAATTATGCTCAGGAGGGAGATCATACAGTGTACAAACCAATACATACAAGCATCTGAAATGCAGGGTGCCTTTCTCGATGTGTCAAAAACATTGTTAAAGCCTGTAATCTTACAGGTGTTTCTTTGCATTTAAGGGGCAGTTATGCCCAGCAGTTTTGTATTACTTTACATTGCCATATATATACTTTATATTACTTCCTTGCTGTTGTTTCCTTTGGTAATTCTCTTTCCTAACCCCAACAATCTGAACATGATTCACGGGTTTGATCAGTGTTGTGCCCTCAACTGCTGATGTTCAGTGTTCTTTGGTCTTCATGACTCATTAGTATGGGATGGTTTAAGAGGATACAGGACCAATGCATTTCTTGTTGAAAGGGCATATGTGCCTGGAAGTGCAGATGAAGGGATTTCAGGATCCCCTGCCAGCCAGTGTTTCTGCAAAAAGCCAAACTCCTATACTTAGCAGTAAAAATACTAGAGCTTGCTGAAAAAATAGGGGTATGCTTTAACACTTTCTGCCTCACATGGAAACTTTTCACAATAGCTTTATCATAAGGTTTAGCTCTGTTTAGTTCAATAACTGTAGCTTTTTAGTGAGAAAACATGCTTTTGAGAAATGAAAACTACCACAGATGATTCTAAGGATAATTCAGGAAGGAAAATCTGAAAAGGATTAAAATTTAGCATTTCAGCTGTGTTTTCATCACAAGTTTCACCCGGGAACAGAAAAAAACCAAATAATTTGCATCAGAACTTTTTCCTGCCAAACCTTCCCTCCTGCTCTGCAAACGGTGCCTGTGCTGCCACCTAGAGCCCATGGGTGGGTTAGGAAGGAGAAAGGCTGGCAAGCGAGACCCCCTGCTGCTCCGTGCTCTCAGCACAGACAGGGCTGGGACAACAAGCAAAAAACAGTCATAGAATTAATGCAGGTTTTGATCTCACCTGCATGGTGTCCCATGCAACCCACAGTCACGGACTCAGATTATGTTTTCCTGAGGCTAAATCGCATGGTGGATTCGGGAAAAACTCAAGTCTCACTTCTTGTCTGAGCTTGGGAGTGAAATAAATGTGTGGTTTTTTTCCTAAATGTAAATGTTTCACAGCAATGCTTTTAAGCAAGTCTCAGTCAAGGATGGTGATTTCATATTAGCCCACGTGGCTGCCAGCAACAAAAGCAACAACTTTATACAATTTACAGCTCTCAGCCTGAATGCGACCCTGCTGTGAACACCGTAGTTGCAAGTGGCTCGTGTCACCCTGCATCACAGTGTACATGACAAAGAAGCCAGGTACCATTTTGCAACTGGAAGAGCAGGAGATGCCTTCTTAAACAGTGGGAAGGTAAATCTTGCAAAGACACTGTCTTGTCCAGCAGTTACTGCCTGAGCATGTTACAAGAATTATTTTAAAAAATTAGAAACTGCTCTGTAACAGTATGGTAACCCGATAAAACATGCAATAAAGCATCCAGCATGGGCACATAGCAATAAGGAGTGAAGGCAGAAATTATGAAAAATCCTATCTTATGATAAAATAAAGTTCATCTTGATCAATTTCTATTAGAGGTTATAGTAAAGAAGTGATAAATGGAGGAAATTCTATGTGATTTATAATTATGCTTAAAGAAGAATTGCCCCACTCTCCCCTGTTTGTACAGCATCTAACCATTTCAGAGATGGTCCAAATGTTCTAGGCTGGTTCTGCAGTGATACAAGTATAAAAAGGACCTCCTGACATTCAAAAGTCTCAGGCAAAGCCCTTATCTGCCCTGTCATGGAGTTTCAACACTATCTGTAATTTTCACAGTTTGCTGAGCACCAAATGTGTGTACTGTCAAAGACACCTTTAGAAATTAATGCAAATTCACAGTGAAACCTTAAAAATATAATGATATCTTTTGTTAACTAGTGACTTAATGATCATTTTTCAGAGATGATTATGATCTGCTTCATGAACAGTGTGTCAATGTGCTAAGTGACCTAGAACAGAGACTAATTATTCATATTCTCACTTTGCCAGTATGAAAAAACAAAAGCCTATTTCTTATTAATAAAATACTAAATAGTAATTCTAAGATTCTAGTCAAAATCATGTATACAGGGTTTTAAATGTAGAAAGTAGTAGAAAATATGCAGCATTTCCTTCAAACTTTTATTGCTCTTTAAAATTCAGTGTTTTAATGGAATTTGTCAGTATAAACAAATTTATTTTTTCTCAGATATTTGAAAAATTATCATCTTGGTCCTGCCCTGTTCTTTTTGCAGAGGTTTTGAGGAGCCTCCACATTAAAGTGTATGTCATTCAAGTTAGCTCTTGTGTAACTGAAAATTTACAGAAATGGTCTATTACTTTTCCAAATTTTCTTTTGATCCTTTTCCAAAGGATTCTTTTCAAATTGGTCAGACAGAAGCATCAGTGAGCTATCAAGTTAGGAGTACTGCCTGTAGCCAACAAAAATTACTTTCTTTTTAATGCATTTATTAACAGTATATACTTAAAAAGTACTTGACCAAGACTCCTGATTTGACTTTTACTTTTCCCAAATTCACCACACAGGTACAAAACCCACATTTGCCAGAAGCGTGACAAACTGAAGATTTTAAGTGCAGTTAAAAGGTGATTAAGTCAAGACTTTTACAGCAAATGCAGAAAGTAAGGTCTGAAGGGAAAGACCCTCTTTGGGTAACTTAGCAGCTTTCCCTCAAACTTCAGGAGAACTGGCAAGGTATATGTATCTATTGCTAATGTACTAGACTCTAGAAGGAAGGAGGTGCTCTGATAATACCTACGCAACAACTCTGAGAGCTGAGAAATCATCATCGTGACGAGTGACTATTAACTCAAAACAATAAATGCTTATCACAAATATGATTAGACACACTCTGGTCAGATCTGTTGTTATCTCAAACCTTCGTGCCCCACGTTGGGCACCACAAGAAACTGTCGAGGTTTAAGCCCAGCCAGTAACTCAGAATCATGCAGCCACTCGCTTACTTCTCCTCTCTTCTTCCTCCCCCCGCTCCCAGAGGGATGGGGAGGAAAATCAAAAGAATGTAACTGCCATGGGTTGAGATAAGAGCAGTCCAGTAACTAAGGTATAATACAAAACTACTACTGATACCACCACTAATAATAATAATGATAAGGGAAATAACAAGGGGAGAGAATACAACTGCTCACCACCTGCCAACTGATACCCAGTTGGACCTGAGCATCAATCTGGGCCTTCTGGGTGACTCCCCCCAGTTTATATACTGGGCATGACGTGCTGTGGTATGGAATACCCCTTTGGTCAGGTGTCTGTCTCTGCTTCCTCCTGGCTTCCCCTCCTCCCTGGCAGAGCATGAGACTGAGAAAGTCCTTGGTCAGAGTAAACATTACTGAGCAACAACTAAAAACATTGGTGTTATCAGCGTTGTTCCTAGACTGAAAGTCAAAACCACAGCACTGCACCAGCTACTAAGAAGGAGAAAAAATGACTGCTGTAGCTGAACCCAGGACACTCATTGATCACAGAATCACAGAATGGTTGAGGTTGGAAGTGACCTTCAGAAGACATCTGGTCCAACACCCTTGCTCAAGTAAGGCTACCAAAAGCTGGCTGCCCACGGCCACCTCCAGACGTCTTTTGAGTATCTCCAAGGATAGAAACTCCACAACCTCTCTGGGCAACCTGTGCCAATGCTTTGTCACACTCACAGTAGAAAAGTGTTCCCTGATGTTCAGAGGGAACCTCCTGTGTTTCAGTCTGTACCCATTGCCTCTTGTCCTGACACTGGGCACCACTGACAAGAACCTGGCTCCGTTTTCCTTATACCCCTTTTTCCCTTCAGATATTCACAAACATTGATAAGGTGCCCTGAGCTCTCTCTTGTCCAGGGTGAACAGTCTGTCCCGTCTCTTTCAGTCTTTCTTCATAGTCTCTTAACCACCTTTTTGGCCCTCTGTTGGACTCTTTCCAGCTGCTTACTAGGGTAAGCTAGTCCCTTACTAGGGTGCCCAGAACTGGACACAACAATACCACTGAAACATGAACTGGACTCACTATTAAAGAAAGCTTTTCTAAAAATAAAATTAGTTTAATTTTTATTGGCTGAAAAGTTTGTTTTTACAGAAACCCTTAACCATTGCACGTTCTGGTTTGGTAGACAGTAATTCCCAGCAGGTCCTCCACAATCTTTGGACACATAGGCTTCCCTAGAAAGATAGACCGAAAGGGATACAGCACTCGGTACATTTTTTTATATAACTGTAGTTCATTTTTATAGCTGCAATGAAGAGAGACTGTGTCTGCAAGTACAGAATGACAGGAGGACTCTTGCTAGAAGCACTGATAGAGGACACTGAATAGCATTATGCACAACTCCCTTCTTTTAGAAATAATATCTTCACACATGAATATTTTACCTGGAATAACTTGGGAGCCAACTGATTGAATGAAAGAATAAGATTTCCACAGACAGTGTCTTTGAGATGAACATAGGCCCAAGGGGCACATCGCTTTCCTTGTTGTGAGGGGTGTATGCGATTACAAGAGAACAGCAGGACATTGCTACAGTTTTTTTAAATATGTCAGATGCTGCCTGTAGCAACAGGATGGAGCGTGTCCATTTGCCAGTGCTTTTAGGCTTCTCAAAGAGCAGTCTGTTTACAGACCAGACAATGAGGCAGAGAACTATAAGCAGAGAAGGTGTCTGTGGGCCATGTATGACTGGCATGTGCACAAGGAGTCTAAAGGTTAAACTGAAAAAACAAAAGAAATATCATTTTGGACAAGCACTAGCCCATGGCACTGCACTCCGTAGGAGAGCCCATCAACTCAAATAAAGAGGTAGTGAAATGCACACATATACCATAAGCCATAACCTTGAGAAAAAAGATCTGATTCTGCAGATATTTGGGAACAGTAAGTGAAGGCAGAGGGTGCTGTCAGGGCTGATCAGCCTTCATGACCCGCCCACCCCCAGATCTTCTCATGGCCAAGAGCACCAAACCACAAAACCAAAACTGGAGAGCCAAGAGGAGAAGAAGCTCTGGGAATGGCAAGGGATGACGACTGTTTTCTTGTCGAATGCAAAAAGGCATTGAAAAACACCTGGTGCTGCTGAGCTGAACAGCTTTCCTGCCATGGTGAGGAAGCTGGGTTATCCCAAATACCCTCCCAGCCACACAGCCTGCCCCATAGGAGAACAGCCCTCAAGAGTTGTATGTAGCTGTAAATTTCTTCTTTCCTAGCAGGAGAAGGACAGAAAAAAATGAATTTCTTGACAAGATATTTTAAAAACAGCCTTCAGAAGGAACGAGGCATGGGAACCACCACTCTCAAAACCAAACTTGAAACAGTGGATGTAGTTAGAGATGTGTAGTGGGTTTTTGTAGGTGACTCTTAATTTTTCATCCAAGTGCTTAATCCTGGCATCATATTTAGCTTATACTATTGGCACTTTCAGGTAAGCACCACGCATCTGAAAATTTACCAAATTCTGGCTCATATCAGTAGCTCAAAACCACCATATAATTTGGTACAAATAAGACAGGCATGGCTTGTTTTAAAGACTTCTCCATGCTTACAGAGTCTGATGCAAAAGCTTCCCCATTCTTATTAATTTGCCCATGTGGGCCTTGATGTAGAAGCTGTATTCATATGAAACAGCCGTACTTACAGGGACAATAGAATGTAGTACCTTCTACTCGAGAAACAGAGATAATAATGATCAAGAACCCCTTCTTCACCTTCATCCTGACCACACAAAAGACAAAATCTTAACAGCTTTGGGAGAGGATGGTCCTACAGATTATTGTTCAGCCACCGTTTTTTCATGAAATTATAGAAAACATAAAAATCACGAAACAAGTTAGAAAGGAAACATGCATTAAAAATTCAGTAATTACCTTCTTAGCATAATTCAGCAAAAATAACAAACCTATAGATTCATACAGGACTTTCGAAATATTCCTGAAGCTTGAGTATCCTATAAGTACTCCGGAATCTTTAGTTTGCTGTTTCTGAACACGCTTGCATCTATAGAAAGAAGGTTTCCTCACTCTCCAAATCTAGATGCTCTTGTCACGGGAAGGAACCGTGAATTTTTCCAGGTGAACAAACAACAGCGTTTGGCCAGTGGTTCTTCTGTTCAGGGAACTTCAGAAACTAGCAGTGCGAGATGCACATCTTTAAGCAATCAGAAGGTGGCACCTTATTGATGCTGCTGCGCTGGGTTTGTGTCCTAGCTCTGCAGAACAGCACAGGGATGCAGCTGAGGGCTAGCTAGCTTCAGAGAGGGCAGGGAGATGTGATCTGCTGGAGACATAAACAAGGAAGAAAGAAAAGTGCTTTGAAAGGTGAAAGAAAGGTTTCCAGTGATGTGACAAACCTACCAGCATCAGACAGAGACACTCTTTGGAGACATATAAAACACATGATATGTTTACTTGTAATTGGAATTCACAGAAACATACCAGATATCAGGCATAAGCATAAGCATAAGAATAATAACCCTCTCTCTTTTACTAAGAAAAGTTTTGAGACTTTAAGCTATCTTCAAGTGCTAAATCCGTACAAGTTTACCTTGACGATGTCAGGTTAATTCCAGTCCTTCACAGGTATGTAGGGATTAGGTTTGAAATACAGAGTACAGAGTGCAATCATCAGACCTCATGTTTTGAGGAAAAAAAAACCCAAACCAAATGAAACCAAACCAAGAAACAGAGGATAGTTTCTGACTTTACTGGTGGCATCCAGAACCTTTCTAAAACATGCCCCCACTAACACCCCACCCCCCACCCCCCGCCGGAATGTGATACCTCTGTACCTTTTTTGAACAACCATCATGACAGTGCAGACACACCATAATGCATTAAGGTTTGCCCTCCCTCTATTTTTAGGGACAGAAGGATCTACTCTAAAGCTTGCATTAATTGAACACAGCATGTCTAGTTAAAACTAAAGTTGTAAATATTTGAAAATGTGCATTGTGTTGGTGTCAACTTGTGTTTATTGTTCTTGTCTGGCTAAAAAAGAAGGAGGATTGCACATTTTCAGAGACTCTGGCATGAAAACCGTAGTGTTAGACAGAGGTTCATTTTATTCTGAGTTACAGAAATTCAGAGAGTGAACAGAACAGAATTCCCACAGGCCCCTCAGCTCAATGCAAGACATATTGCAGAAGTGGTTAAACATACTTTACAAACCAGAAGCTTAACCCAAGGTGCTTCCGAGATCAAATGGGAGCATGAAAAACTGGAGAAAAACTGCATAAAACCCACTTTCACCACGACAAATGGATCTTGTCCCTGTCTGAACTGCTAGCTGCAAACTCTGAGACACTAAGGTACATCCAAATTCAGACATCATATATACTAAGCACCGAGTCCTGCTTACACCATAAGCATCCATGTACATCATAAATTACTAACCAAGGAATTATACATTATTCTATTTATTTTCCAGGAAAAAGGGGATATAAATAAATTCAACACAGGAGTTAAAATGTCAGCAAAGTCTGACAAAAGGGTGGGATTCTAATGTTTTGCCATCAGATTTTGCTCTCCAGCAGCAGAATTCCTCTGCATGGGCCACTAGCACACACCTACCACTACTCCATGGAGAGTACTAATTATCCATCTCAACACCTAGAGGGACCAATTCTGATTCTGCCTGGATTTGCTGGTAAACCTGGCAAGGGAAAGTTAGAATAAAGAACATAAAACCAGCCAAAAAGTACCCATACTGGGCTTCATTTACAGATCTCTTTTTAACTGTTAGTGTGAGTAGTCCCAAAAGGGACTTGCTCATTGCTAGCTCAGCTAATGACACATTATTCCCATACTGCCAGAGAGCAAGTGATCCCTATTCACCTTCTCCCAGCTTGTACAGAGGCTCTTCTATGCCTTTTGTCCTCCAAGTTGGTCACCCCTGGCTCTGTAGCTCCTGTCCTGCTGGAGTCAGCTTTCGTAGAGTGTACCTTGCCTCAAAGGAAGAGTCCTGAGTGAGCACAAGTTAAAGCTTTAGCTGGCAGCTGAGCTGGTTACTCCTTTGTCCTGTGCTGGGCTTGACACTGCTTGACACACATACCATCCTATTTGTTTTTCCAGTAAGAAAGGGGGATAGGGGACAGTTGGGAATTTAAGCAGGCTCTAATTTTACTTCAAATAAATTTTAAGTTACATAAACCCTAAGAGTTTGACTCCCTGAGGAAGGACCAATATAAACCACCTGATGCAGAAGACCATTTGATAGTCTGCGTGCCACCAATATTGTGTGATTATTGAGGACCACTTTTAATTATTTGGATTTTTTTAATAACAATGATGAAGAATTACTTTTGCTGTGAAGCCACTCCAGATGGTTAGTTGCTGGACAAGACAAATGGCTCTTAATGAATACATATAAATTATAACTGAGGGAAAAGACAAGACAGAAAATGCTCATTTTTTGGTTCAACATACTTATTTTAATTTTAGTGCTTTAAAAACATATTATTAACTAATGCAACCAAAGTTTTAATAGAGGTCAACTCCTATTTTTGATTAGCTTGGCCTAAATAACTTTTAACATGCCTTTAAATTGAGGGGGTGTGTAGATTATGGTAATAATATACATAATTACTCCATTTGGCACTTTTTAATAGACCTGTCACACTGCACATGCTGCTTTTGTAGGAGCTGAAGTACAGCAAATGTTGCTGAGTTATTTCATTAACTGAAGTTTTGGCAATGCTTTAAATGAAAAGGCACAAACATCATGCTGTTAATCTTTACTTACAAATACACAGTCTTTGCTACTAAATTATAATAATATTAAACAATTAACTAAATAAAACAGTTCCAGTCCTAGTTGGAGAGTGATTTAAGTCTGAAGGAGCCATGTCAGAATTATTGCTGTGATCCTGATTGCACAGCAGTGCAGTTGGGCACCTAAAAGTCAGGTAGCTGACCTATGTTTATCATTTAAGACTCCATATGTAGCCAAGGAGAAAGAGAAACACATCCAAGGGCAATTCATCCTACTTGTCTTCAGGTAACATGAATCACTCAGGAAAAGCATCTGTCTCTCTGTCTGTTTCATTTATTCATGCTGAAAACTTAAGCTTTAAGTTACTAAAGCTGAGCGAATTCCCAGTCATGCATCATCATGTTGTTGTAGACCCTGCTGACAGCTGGAACAAATACTCTTATCTTCCTTGACACAGCGGAGGACCCAACATCACCTCTCTGCAGGATATTGTTGTTGCACAAGTTTGATTAAAATATGCTGAGTTCCCATTTAGATTTGTATTCTTTACTGTACATCTTTCACCATATAGTTAATTTGTGGAGGTAAAGATTAAACTGGTATGGAATTTACTTCATGGATGTGAAGTCTTCAGTCTTGCTCAACTGGTATCTGATGAAAATTCACTATTAGTTGTGTAGTACGTATTTGGTTTAGAAACACTAGTCTGAAGGAAGTAATTGTCCTAGATTATTCTGACTAACATAAAATAGGATAAATTACTCTTTTTTTTGACAGCAAAACATGTGTAATACCAGCCACTTACAGTAAAAATAACTCCAGTGATTTCTGGTAATTTGGTGGTATTGTTCCTAAGATTCTATGTACTTTAGAGATCCGTAAAGCAGCAATCTGTTTTGGGAAAGGTTGACACCAAAACTAGCAGTACGCATAAAGGTACAAGTCATCGGCTTTGGCTGATTTGTGCTATTCCAGCAGCATAGGACAGAAAGGGAACAGCTCTTAAGGGCTTTCTTCTGTTACCCAGAGCTGCTGTGGGGCTGCAGTACCTTCTTTATACATGAGGAGAGTCTGGAGTGATGGTATGCTATAACAAGTCCCAACTTCAGAAAGGCTAGGAACTGCCACAGCAGGGTCCTACTTTATCCCTGAAACCACATTCCTCACTAGTTCTTCTTCACTTGAATGCAATCTCTAAGCCTGTTAGGACCCTAGCATGGAAAGTAGATTTTGTATTAGGAAGCCAAACATGAGAGGAGAACACACGGAGTGAGTAAAGGCTCACATAATCTTTATATTCTTGCAAAATCTGTAGGACATGGTGGAGGCAAGACTGTGCACAGTCACCGCTCCCTTTGTTAAAGCAGTGGTTACCCCAAGTTTTCAGATCTCTTATTGCTACCATTGACCATTGCTGACATTTGTTGCAGGACATTAATTTATGAATTTTCCTTTCCAACAATGTAATTGTGGGTTTATTATCCTTTAAATTAAGGCAACAAGAATAAAAATACATTTGATGACACTGATTAACTTAGTAATATTTTTAATGAAGTCAATTGTCTGCAAGATTTTATTTCTGCTAATGGACATCGACTCTCATGTCATTCATGTCTATTGAGACTTTTATTAGGTATATTTTTTTAGATTTTATCTGCATTTATATAAGCATTTGCCTGGCTAACTTTAATCCTATATTGATGACTTGGCATGGACACTACTGCATCATGTTCTGAAGTATATTACCAGATCAGGCTCTTAAGGTAAAGTAATCTTGACAGATTTTACAACATACTTTTTATTTCCACAGTAATCATGAACACTCATTTTCTGCTGTGTCTGTAAGTGAACAGAGTGCTTCAGTGGTTGAATGAAGTGAGATGTCTGACATATCCCTGTTGCACACTGACAAAAAGCTAAACATTTCACTACACATTACAGCTACTAAAGAGCTCGTCTTGATATGATGACATACTAAGAAGTGCAGGTTTGAGAACTGTGAAAGTAGCACAGCTCATTTCCATGCAAACCTACTAGGAAAGTACTCTGCTTGAGCTATACGATGAAGTCCCAAAGGCCCCATAAAAAGTAAACTGAAGTCCCCTGAAGAATCCTGAAGGCACAAATGAACAGTAGTTTTCTAGCATTTTAAAAAGTAAGGGAATACATGCAATCAAAATGCGTAAACCAAAACAAAGGTATAGGTCCAACATCTTGGTCAAATATAATTTCTCCTGAAAATGTCAAGCATGATGGAAGGATGGGAAGAATTTTCTTAAGCTACTTTTCTTGAATCATTCACAAACCAGTCCTTATTTTAATGCTGATTTTTCTCAAGAGTGTTATCCCGTTTTCTTTACCCAATAGTTTGACAAAACCAGTTCAGTTTCTGAGTCTGGAGAGTATTCACAAATGTTAATTGTAACTTTAATTATTGATAATTATAATAGATGATTTATCATCTTATCTGCATTATGGTGTTATGCTCTTGCAGAAGAATGGATGGCAGGGGACTCAATCAAAAAGAATAAGACATTACCTGAGGTTTTTAATTTGAGCCTTACTGCCATGTTCTCTAAAAAACTAGGCCCTACTCAAAGCTGAAGAAATCTCTGGAAAGATTTTTGGGACCTTCTCATCATCTTCTTATAATCAAATATTCAGGACATAGTTTGTCACTGTTTGCTCCATTTTAAATTAATACAGTGTGGGGTATGAAATTGAAGGGTCCTTTTTCATGCTTTTAAGAGTCATATTCCATGCAAGTCTGTCTAATTTTTCATTATTTTTCCACTTCTATGTGAATTTTTAAAAATCATAATGATTTATACATACACAGTTTCTTCCAGTGGAATACATATTCTTTTTCCGGCACAGATTTGGTAAACTCCCAATTAATTGCTCAAACAAATGAAGGGCCAGGATACCTAGTCACAGTAGAATAGTGCTGCCGAAATTTCTCATGCTATTGCCTTCCTCTTCATAGTTTATGAAACTTTGAACCTTTTCTTTCTGGCTGCCATTTGACTGTTGATACTAGAAGGACCCAGATTTTTCTTTGAGCTGACAGGTGTGTGGCCTTATTTTGCTGTTGTTAGTAGTGTGATCATTCCCAGCCAGATAGTGGAGCCTGACTGGCTGACTCATAGAATCATAGAATCATAGAATGGTTTGGGTTGGGAAGGACCTAAAGATCATCTAGTCATGTATGTCATCTTCTTTGTATACAAAACAGGAAAGAAATTTGTCACCAGCGTCCCAGATTCGATGATATGAAGCAGAAAGGCAGGTGATGGGACCTGTAACTAGTCTCTGTATATCAGCCTAGTAGAGTCATGCGCAGCACTGACAATTAGCATGAGAGAAAGGAGGGCCGTGTCTCATGCCTGTGGCAGGTTTGGCTGCCACCCATTACAGGGTGGCACTCTGGCTGCAATCCAGTCTTCTTTCTAGTTTGCTAAATACTTTTCATCTACTGTGTGGTGGTGTCTGACGGTTAAGCAGGGTTGGATGCTCCCTGGCTAAGTAGTGGTGGTTCTTTAGCTAACCCTTGGCACACCAGTGGAGCTGTTTTGTTAGCAGATAAAAGAGCACAATTGAATGGCACTCCTTGAACTTTGGTTGGTGTGTCATTTCTGGCTTACACTGTCACTGTTTGCTGGAAGCATCCAGGTTCTCGCAGGCAATGCAGAACACTGAAAGGGGAAACTACCTATCACATCTGATTTGTCTTGCTATATCTGAATAGAAGCTAAGCTAGGATCATAGCATCATAGGACAGTTAGCAGCAAATGGCAGATTGGGGATGAAAAGGAAATCTCTATGAACAAAAACATCTGTGTCTGATGCTTACTGACATACATATTCACCTTGACTTTTTATTTTTTCATTGGCAGAATGTACATTTCACCACAGTGACTCATCATTTACATTTCTATCTTCTCTGGTAATGTAAGCAGTCAAAATTGATGCCACTAATAATAACAAAATAAATACAAAGCCACTTGCATAAGTATAAATAAGTAAAATATCATGGCAGACTATTTTTTATAGTAATTGATAACTAGAAGAGAAAAATATAAAGCAAGAAAACAGCACAAGCAATATATTTAGCGAGAATCTTTTTATAGCACTCAGTTGCCATGGAAATACTGCAACAAACCAGGTGGCAAGCTTGAATGTTTCTGTCTCCAGTCTCTACTTCAGGCTCTGCTCTTTGCACTGTTCCTACACTAGGTATGTACTACAAGCACTGAAGCTCCCAAAGGCCTCATTGAATGTGTCAAATATAGTCCTTCATGTGAAGGACACTTCTCTGGGAAAAAAACCAAACCAAACCAACAAAAAAAACCCACCACCAAAAATAAATGAACTGATAACAAACAATGCTCTCTTAAACTTTTTTCTTGTTTTTAATGTATTTTTTAGAGGGAACCAAAGTCAAGAGATGATAGAAGCATCTTTGCACTGCAAAATCTGTAAATCACACACTACAAGCAGAGCAGTTCTTACTCTGGGGACAGTGGGGGTTCATCCCCACCAGAAAGGTGTAAATCTCTCTAAAATCTGTATTTCTGTCTTGATTATGAGGTACAAGAAAGTATAACATAACAGTGGCTTACCCCTGCCTTACAAAGGTAATGGTAAACTTCATAAAAGTCTGTTACAACAGGAAACAATTTTTCCAAAATATATCAATTTTCCATATATACACAATTTGCTAGTGAATCAGAGAGTTCCAATGCATTCATGTGCTTGCTTAGTAGCCCTTAGCAAGTGTTTTGCTGCTTGTCCCCAGACTTGCAGAAATATGCTTGAGTTGTGAGAAGGGACCCTTCAAAGAAACTTAAAAGGTCAATTAAAAGGTAGTGGCCCCTTTTTCCTGTTTCTGGATATGTAACAAACAAATATGTTACCCTGGACAACCTATACTAGGCTCATTTTGTTTAGTTCATTCTTTCAAGCCTCTATTGAGTTCTTTGGTAGATACATACTTGTGCACATACACACAATAAGAAAATTACTAGAAAATAGTATGGAAATATATGCTAGAAAACTTTATGTTGAAATCCACCCCAGTCAAAACCCATGAGCACTGCCCCAGTGCAAAACCAGAGGAGAGCGCCTGCCTAACAGAAATATCACTGCTGCCGGAGCCACTGCTGAACTGTGTTCGCTCCATCACACTGTGAGTAACAAGTGTTAGGGATGACTCAAAGTTTCCCTCACAGCTTTTTTGTGCTTCCGTACCTAACAGGGTTTCTCCATCTTGCACTCTTCATGTTATTTTTGAAATTTTGTTTTAAGACCATATTTATGAGGAGGAGCCTTTTTTTTCATTCCAGGGTGTAACTCAGAAAGCAAATGCTTAGGGCTGAATCACCCTCAATGTTAACTAAAATTCACCCTCTCCTCAAATAAATAAGGGTGAAGAAGCTTTGGGGATTTAATCTCTCTGACAGACCTGGAGTTTGTTAATTTGCTGTTTCCTTTGAAAATGATACACTCAGATGATCCTGTGATGTGCACATTAATAAATACATTTCCGGGCTGCCTAGCAACTTGCTCTGTCTGACAGCGTAAGATATGTCTTAGTTTGGAATTTGATAACATTCAGAAATAACTGATGCTATCAACACCTTCAAAATTCTAGTCCAATATTTCTAAACCCCTTCACACCAGCTTCTGCTCTGAGGAAGCACAGTTCATCCAAATTTGTTCAAGGCAGAGATTTTATCATGCAGTTACACTCCTATATTATTTTTTTCTCAGAAAAATTTTAACATCCAAAGAAGCCACCTAATTCCTTTACCTCTTGACATGGTAATACAGTCATACAAGTAAGTACACTGGTATTGACAGCTCACCTTTTGAACTGGTTGATGTTTTAAATGACATTTTTCTTATAGGCAGCCATAGGGTATGACTCTCAGCAAAATGCTGAACACCAAAAGTCACTTATCAAGCTATTTCTTTCATATAAGTTCTGAACGTGGTATTTCATACTTTTATTTCTCTCATTCTAGATATATGCTGTAGCTTCTCTCCAAAGAAGTCTGCCAGACACAAAAAAGATGTGGCTTCTTTTCCTCAGTATTGCAGCAGGTACTAGATTTTCAGTGTGTCATTTAAAACCTTCTACTGTTAAATCAAATTACTTTGATTCTCAATGTCCTCTTCAAAAAATGAAAAACATGATTTTGCTGTTAATAGAAAGGCAATTTTTCTCTAAAAACCACAGTGATATTACAGAAGGTACATGCTCAGCCCTATCAGAGAAAGCTACAGAAAAAAAGTATATTCCTCTGTGTTTGTTCTCATGATTGCCCTTAGTGACTTTCAGCCTAGCCTTCAGGGACAATCCTTCATGTGGATGCAATATCATCTCTGGTTCAGTCCTGCACATAACCCACAATAGTCCCTTCAGGAAAAATCTGAAGCATCTATCCATCTAAATTATTCCAGTCAGGCAATCAAATGAGATTTGAATGAATTTGGGTTACAACGTTAGGGTTGCTCACTGCTGAATACCTGAAGTCAACAAGACTCAAGACAGTCTTCAGTATTTTCAAAAGAGCCTAGAAGTTATTAATTTAATATAGTGAAAAATCAGCCCACTCCTTTAAAAAGATTTCAATTCCTATTTTCAACATGACATTTTAACTTGGGCTTTTTGAAGTAATTCTCAGTGAAATAATTTTACTATAAAATATATGGTTTTATTTGGGGGCTTTCTGGTCTTTTTAGAGATATGAAAGGACAAAGATTACAAAAACCTAGGGTAAACTCATTACCATTAAACATGCCCTTGCTGCCCTCTGCTCACTGACCCTCCACTGCAGCTCACTGCAATTCCAAAATTTTGACCGATTCGTTATTGTATTTAGTATACAAAGATGTTTTCCACTTTTCTCATGAAAAGTGTTGAAATTTTTCTGAACCATTACACTGAGTCAAGATGTAAGAGAACAAGGTTTTATCCTGAACCAGTTATTCATTTTATATTTTTAAGTATCTGTATTTAAAAACTGTTACCTCATAGAACTGTAAAATCTCAAATGGCTCCCTTAAACTGCTGTGGGTGTGATTTTCTTAGTTTCCCAATGAGACTCATCAATCACTTTTGTCCAGCAAAGTACCAAGATGAAAGAGACTGAATACTTTGCTTATTTTAGTATATAGCAAGCTCCTTTATGTTATTTTTAAGAAATCTTTGTGGCTGTCTTTGCAGAACTAGCCATGTGGTAATGAAGATACTCAGTTCTATAGCTGAGGAAAACTAAAAGGAAAAAAATAAAATAATTTTTGAAGCACATTTGCCGAACTGTGTTCCTATGACAAATGTCATGTTTTGAACGTAAATGGATAAGAATTAGTCTAAAGATTTTATAAAATCTCCTGCAGGGAGTCTTTGGGACTTAAATGCTGCTGACGAATGCAGGTCACCAAAGGTTCCGCTGATAAGAGAGAGACCACTTGGTATCTGCTTCTGTTACTCTAGGAAAAAGTACATATGGTTATATACAGAGATGTAAATTAAAATTCAGAGGTGTGATAGCAAGCGTCTGAACACAGACAGAACTTCTCAGAAATTCTCAAAACATTCTAAGATAAAACACTATAAATATACATAACAAACATGGCATTTTATAACTTAAAATCATTTCCTTTGAATTAAACGCAAGTAAAAGTCAAATGAAAATGCCTTTTTCTGGGAATCACCAGTCATTTTTTATACTTGTGTAACAAGTTCATTTATCACTTTTGTATAAAACCTTGAAAGAATTACTGATTCTGAAAAACAGAAGTTTGTGGACAATTTTCCACATCACTGTCAATTTTATGAAAATAACAAAAACTCATATCATGTTTTTTATTACTGTTCTCCTGTGCTTAGTCTATTTGAAGCAGGCAGCTCAAAACCAACCATGTAAAGACTGTTTTGTTCCATTACCTTTTTAACTGCAACAAACTATGTAGAGGGAGGAGGCTGGAAAAGTATGAGGAACAGAAACTGGTCTATTGAATGCAAACCATATGTTCAGTTGTTCTGTAAACAATCCTTCAGGACAATTTAATTTCAAACACATGGAAACCCATCTCGTGATAATAGATGCTACAGGGCTCTGGGAATGGCTGACTGCTGGGAGTGTGGTCACTGGTGAGAAGAGAGAGGGACAGGAAAATGAGGTTTCTTTACAGAAATGGCAGCATTATTCTTTTGAGGCTAATTGGGATATTAAAGTATCGGTGAGACAGACATGCTGTTTTACCAAGTGCAGGGTCAGTACAGCACAGACACATGGGTTTGGATGTGGAGTTATAGGAATAAAGGCTCTTAGGAGCATGGCTGGGATGCCTTGCTCAGCCACAGGAAACAGGAATCCTCCTGCTTTTACACAAAGCAAAACATGCTCTTGAACTGAGGAGCAATCTGGCAGGTCTTGGCAGGAATCGCACTGTTGGAAATTTATTTAAGTGAAGCCTTTGAATACACTAAAGCAAGCTGAAATTCAATGATACCTAGCAGACTTAAAGACCCAGACATACTTACCACTATAAAGAAATGCTGAAGGGATATATTTTTTAGTACCAAAAAAAAAATCTCATATGTTACTGTCTTTCTCCTCAGCAGGGTTAAGTACCAAGAGCTGCCCTAATCTCAGACCATGCTTGATTCAAGTCCCCAGTTTCTTACTTACCTTCCTGTGCATTTTTGACTGGAATGAAAACATGGGGCATAACAGCTCCAAAATACACCATTTGACAAGGCTGCTTGAAGCCGCTAGGAATAACTCTAATTCGAACTGCTTTCTGAGCAAGTAAAAACAGAATAAGTCTTTTTTTAGAGAGTCTTCACTCAATTTAAATTTTTTTACAGCTAGAAATATAAACTGGATAGTGCATTTCTCATTTGCTGAGATTTGGAATTTAACTTTTTACTTTGCATTTTTACGTGAAAATATTTCCACTGAAATTTATGTCCTGTTTTAAATAACTAAGCTCAAAAGATACACATAAACTTCTTTCTAAAAAAGAAGCCAATTTCATACAAATAAGGATTTCTTCATATAGCATTGTGCTGCCTGCAATTTTTACATTAGACATCATCTACTTTTCTTGAAGGTGTCAAAAGTAAAACAGATTTTGTGCACAGATTTGCCTATTATTCACCTTGCTTCATCTTCCTTTTTAAATGGGGATAATTCTTGCTGGGTTGACATGTGGATTAAGTAGATAAAATCAGAGCAGTACATTCGTGTGATTGTCTATAAATACAAAACAGAAAACATAGGATAATGTCTTGGCAGCCAGGAGAAGCAGTGAGGAAGAAGTGATTTAAATTTAGCCTGTACAGGTCTAAGAAAGCATCAGAAAAAGGTATAAAAAGTTGCATAACAAAGTTAAACACAAAGCTCCTTTTTTCTTTGACATAACCATTCTTTTCTCCTTCTGTTCAGCCTATACCTGACTATATATAACTGTTTAACACTTACGTGTTGACTGATGAGATTGGAGGAATATAAGGGAGTTAGTGTGACTTGAACCACTCTGTGCCTTTAGTAATGTCTCCTCAGTTCCCGGTGCTTTTCTCACTGAGGAAAATGAACTTCCTTAATACAAACACGACAGGGTCCTTTCCTGGTCCTGAAAACAGTAAGAGGCCTATCCACTCACAGATTTCAGGAGGTACCCTTCCATCCCAAGCACATTCATTCTGTAGCCTGGGAGAGAGTATTCATCTCACCTGCCTCAAAAAGTCTTCAGGGTCGATTCTCACACCTAGGCTGGTTTAACTGGCAGACTGAAAGAGGCACTCACAGCATGTGATTCATCTCACCTATCACCAATGACTACTTTAGCATAAGATAAATTGTGCTCAAAAACTGCACGTTTTTCTCCACTGACTATAATGGAGACTAATCACCTAGGCAAGGCCAAGGGATTAGCTCAGGTGCAGGTGTCAATGTCTGGTCAAGAATGAATTCCAGTCACTGTGACCACCACTTAATGAAGATGTATTCAAAATAGCTTTAAATGTGCAGCATCTAACCCCTGCTTTGGCATGGTACTCTGCATAGGTAGCAAAATGAATCCGAGGAGGTGGCCCAAACCTGCTGCACCTGGCAGGGTGCTGGAACAGGGCACAACCATCTCATAGATCAAGAGTTAATGCTCATCAGTCTTTCTAAGCCCTGGAAAAGCCAAAAGTAGCCACAAAGTGCTGAGGCAGAGCTTCATATGCTGCCTTTTGGCATAGGCAAACTTTATGTGCTTGGTCCTCAAAAGACTGTCATGACATTCTAAGTCCGGAGGAAAGCAAATTCTATGTATTTCATTAGATGGGTTGTTTATTCCCCTTCAGAAACAGGATTTTCTGATCTTTGCATCAAGAGATTTTCAAAGTATACAGAGGGATTAATTCAGCATTTTCTATCTCACTTCTTTTAAAAAATAGTTTAGTAAAGTTGTTCCTTCTTTATTTTACCTTTTGACCTGATTGAAAATTAGATCTACAGATTTCTTTAATTGCCCTCCTACTGTGACAACTCAGCAGTGACTGACTCCTTGCAATGTCAGGTAAACCTGATTTAAAATTAGTGGTCTACATGCTGCCAAACTAGCATATTTGAACTGGTGTATCCTGCATTTTTTTACAGCACTTTAATATAAACACATATGCAGAAGAATCTGTTCACAGCTTTTCCATTCTATAAGTATTTTCTTGAACCATTTGCATGCTGTGGTGAATTTCTGTATTTCTTTGCTGTGATTGCCTTTAGGAGTGGGGGTTCTATCCTATATAATGGTAGAAAAATGCCTGAAGACTTATGAGGTTTTATATGTCAATGTTATGCTTTACTAGTATGGAATTAGAGATTGGAGATGAACCCATAATTTCCCTGGGTTGAATTAATTATTCCCTTCTCAATGAAGTATGTTTGTAATAAACACCAGAGATTTCTGTCAAATCAGAAAATAATGTTTCTGCTGCTCAGAGAGTGTAAGTTCTCCCTGCTTGTCACAAAGTACAGAGAATCAGGGAATAAAGCACTTGATAAGGATGCAGAGACAGAACTAATGTCAAATTATAGTTACTATTCAGGTTTCTTGCTGTTTCAATGAATTTTTAAAGACTAGGTGCTATTCAGTCACACATATTAAAATTCAGTTAAGCTGTATTAGGTAGTGCATTCTTATCCATAAAAGGTTTGTGGATACTAAAAATATCCTGCAGCTTCCTATAGATACTAAACTATAATCTAAAATGCCCTACAAAGTCTTCTGCTTACACTTAATGCCAAGAACACCAATAGCTTTACGTAAAATTAAGCAGATGGACAATCCTTTGCCAGATAAGAAATTTATAAAATGAAAATTAGCATGAAATAACATTTTAAATCTACCCTCTGAAAAGTTAATTTTGTCATTCTTCTTTTCTGCATTCTTTTTCTAGAATATTTCAATTTCAGATCTGTGCTGAAATATATCACTTTCCATAGTGTCATTTTTGAACAATCAGGTACAAACCAGGTAGTTTTTCTATTAAATTAATTGTTGTGTTTTCAGTGGTGTGGTTGGCTTATGAAAGGAATTGTATTTTAACACTAATTAAAAGTTGCCTTCATTTCAACCTAGGAAAACGGATGAGGATATGTAATGAAAAGTGATGGAGCTGAGGAATCTGGTGAACTGGTGCTTCAAGAAAGCTTGTCAGATAGGAAGCTAAGAACTCAGGTGGATGGATAGATGAAAAGTCATGTAGAGTTACACCCAGCAGAATCTGGTTGAAATCCAGTCATAACACTTCAGCTATGAATTTTCACAAATAATGCTTTCCTGTAGCTCTTCTAGCTACAAGTTTTCCGCCACCAGCGTACCATATGAACAAAAATTAGATTTATGTCCCAATCAGCTGAGATGTGACAATTCACTATACATGTTTTATACCATCCCAGCTGCAAAATAAATCAATTACAAACTAGGTGAACAAGTGCATGGATACTATTAATAAACAAGCTTGACCACCTGATGTACTTCATCCTTTCCATGAGAGGGAGGAAATGCATCCAAAGTCCACATGGTTCAAGGAAAATTTGCTCCAAATAACTTATTTAGACCAATAACCTCTTTTATTAAACCAAATATGTTGGAAGAAGAGTATGTGACAGACTTAATCAAAACATACTTTTATTATACAGCAGTCATTAGAATTCAGCATTGGTCTTACTGCAACATAACTAAGCTCTTTAAATCAGCCCAAGTACAATGAAGTGCCATGCACTTTTGCTGTGGACTTATTTGGCTGTCATCTCAGTGGCTATCAATTAGCTAGAAGATAAACTACTACCCCTCCACTACAACTGAATGTAATGTGGTAATTCATTTTGTTTCACAGACTGCAACTGCCCTCCACGCTTGCTGGGGCTGACAGCAGTGAATTCTGGAACTACTGTATGTTACCCTAAAGATTTATGGATTGAATTTACAGCCAGCAATACCCTACACTTCTGAATGAAGTTGAGCTGGAAGAGGTTAGGCCAAGTAGAGGAAAGTCAATAGTTCTTGGTCTGATAAAAACCCACACCTAGTAGGCTTCATTCCCATCTTTCATTTTTACCTCTCCTTGAAATCATGTTGTTCACACTTAGCAGAAGTTTGTCCTGTTCTTTCCACCTACCGGTAGCATTAAGGCAAAGTCTTAATTTCCCATGCATATGTATATGGAAAAGGTAATTTCTGCTGGTTCACATCTCCCATCTGGTTGAATTGCATTCATTTTCCCTGGGAAGAGAATCTCCACTTCAGAGAGCAGGGTAGAGGTATCTCTAAGGCTGTACTTAAATCAAACAGCCAGTACCGATGACTGTTTTCCTGTCTACAGACAGATGAATTGCAGCCTTGCACCTCTGAACACAAGAATTGAGACAATTATAGCCACATTATTAAGTCATAAAGGACCACACTTTCTGTGTGAGGGCAAATAAACACAGCACTTCTGAAGAATGCAGTTGCATTTTATACACATTATCATTGCACAAAAGTTTGTCATACTAATAAAGAGAATTTGCACAGTAAAAGTAAAAAACAAAAATGTTTTTTAATGTAATTCAACTCTACTAAAGTGCTATTTTTCTCACCACTTTTGACATGACTATCCAGATCATTTAGGGGACTCTAGATTATAAAAACTTTAAAGGCCTTCAGAGTTTTCTTATGAAACATCAGCTCTACCACACAGGCAGCAAGATCACTGATTTTTTCAGTTTCAGACTGAATCTCTGTGCTAAAAAGATGAAATAGAAGATCCCTGCAGTGATGAATTTTCACTAGTGATTGTAGTAAATAGATAGTCCTGTGCAGAAACAGAACTCCTCTATAGATGCATGTTTTTTAATTCCTTTCATCCTACAGTACTGATTGCTTCAAAATGTCTAAAAACATTTCTTGCACTGAGGAGGCTTACTTTTGGTTTTTGAAGTTAGCCCACTGCAGAATTACAAAGATCAATACTGAAGAAACCTATGTATAGATATCATCCCTCTAATTTGATACTATTCAAATGTAGAATTTGCATTTTCACAGCTTAAGTTGCAGTGACAGCAAAAATCTTTATGTACAAGAAACTTTAATTCCTGCCCCACAGTATATAACTCATACTGTCTAAATTTAACACATGCTTATTGCTTGTCTCCTTACATTCAACAATTACCATGCCCTAGTGAGGTTACTTGCCAACTGGCTACTATTTTTGCTTTGTACCATTACTGAAATTGCAAAAGCAATATGTACTTCTTGGAAAAATTATCTTAATGTATTATCAAGAGGAATAATTATTTGAGGGTTTAACTGTAATACACAAATTGATTTTTCATATTTCTTTAAGGCAACACCATTCAATTTTCTGATTGCACAGGAAAAGGTTAAGACAGCCGTTGGATGTTTCCTGTAAAAAAAAATCTGCCTTCAGTGGTTTTTAAAGTATTCTCCCCAGTTACAAAAATAGAAACTTAAGGACATTTGAGATGTGTAGGTATACATGTTTATAAGACTCACAGATTTTCACTTAGTGCTTCTGTGAAAATATAGTTCTGCTCCATAATAGAAGCCAGTAGCATTCTTTAACTAAGTCAGACTTTAAGAAAAAAGGGGTTGTGTGCCCCCAGGCATAACATAGAAAAATAAAATTATTGTATATACTAAAGGATACCCTTCATTGAACTTTCCTATTTTAGATATGTGACATGCAAAAAAAGTAGTCTGATTCTTAATCCAAAACCTGCCTGTACAAAAATTCGATATGGCCTGAAGTTTAATTTAGTTCCCAGTCCCACTGAATCTTGTTACTGGAAATTATTTCATACAGCAGCTGAATGATGTCTTAGATCTTTCCCTTGCCTGAATAGATACAGCCCATTCAGAATTATTGATAATTATACTGTAATTTTTCCTGCAGTGGTAGAAACAATGCTCAACTAAATACAAAATTACTTATGTATCTAGTGGCAAAACAAACTGTAATAATGCTTCTTGCTACACTTGAGGTATCGGTAGAGACACACCCAGAATTTCCCATATTATCTCTTATATTACTTTTTATAGATAGATTTTTCACGTTTTGAGTAGCAGCAGTTTTGTTCCTTACTCATACATAAGAACAGGACTCCAGTGCCCTGTTTCATTGATATATCTGAATGTAATATAAATCAGAGATGGCCTGATGAACTTGTTTGTTTTATCTTCCATTGTGCTATTCATTATTTCCTGAAATCCCAAATACTGCTGTTATTCCTGATGATGGGAGTCAGAAACTTCTTTTATGTTTCCATGACATCATTCTTTCTGTGAGCAACTAAGCAGATTTGTATTGATGTGATGTTTTTCAGCACCCTGGAGAGTCAACCAGTAGAGCTAAATGCCACTTTAATCATTCCCAGCAGAGAAGTCTAAGTCAATGACCTGTATCATTGAGCTGTATTACTTTTTTTGCTGTCATTTATTCTGCAATAAGCAGTCCAATGGAACTACCCTCTATAGCATCTGCCTATTCACATATTCTTCTGGGGAGTGGAATTTATATTAATTTTGTGCTATACACTGATACAAATTTTTTTCAGTCATCTTTTCAGGTTTCTTTTCTGTGTTAGGAAATATAGAAGTCAATTGTTTACCCTCCCAACTGCTGAATTCTAGAACATGCATAAGTCTATAACCAGCTGCTCATCTTTATGTCAACTATATATTTATTATTTATTTTCAACGTACGAATATGAAGTTGAAATTTCTCCTATAAAATGCAACATTCACTGTGGTGGATAGGAATCTGGCTGGAGTTTTCAGCAGATTTCTGAAGACTGTTGCAATCCTACTTAAACAAGAAATGGCTGCTTCTGTTGCAGCATGGTGATTAGGAGGAATTTGGAGTAACACATGCCTTTCAGGTCTCAAACAGGAAAAGCAGCTTTAAAAGCCAACTTCAAGAATACTGGATCTGAATCTGAACTGTTGAAACATACAGCGATTGCTTCTCCTGTCACAGGCAGCCATGAATTCTCTTAAGCTCAGAGACAGTTGCATATGCAGACAGGTTGCTTGGCAGATCTTTTCTCATAATGTGCCTGTCAAAATTATGATAATTTATTATTTCAGTTTCTGACATCAGTATTCAAGAATATAAATCTACTTTGCCTGCTCTTTCAACCTTACATGTGAGAGCATTTTCAAAAATATTTGTGAACTGGAATTCAATGAAAGTTCTGATATTTCCAAATAGTCTGCAGGGGATTTTAATCTTTATATAGGTATGTTAGTATTAAAAGCAAATATAGTTAATTTCCTGACTTTAACTATCTACAGTGCTCAGAGGGAAAAAAAAAATCAGAAAAAAAAAGAGAGAGTGGATATTATATAATTCTGATACAAATTTGTTTGTTTTAAAAACAAATGAGGTCTCTCATGAGACCTCACTTGGAGTATTGTGTACAGTTCTGGTGTCCTCAACATAAAAAGGAAGCGGAGCTGTTGGAGCAAGTCCAGAGGAGGGCCACAAGGATGCTAAGAGGGCTGGAGCACCTCCCATACGCAGACAGGCTGAGAAAGTTCAGCCTGGAGAAGAGAAGGCTGCGTGGAGATCTCATAGCAGCCTTCCAGTATCTGAAGGGGGCCTATAAGGATGCTGGGGAGGGACTCTTCATTAGGGACTGTAGAGGTAGGACAAGGGGTAATGGCTTTAAACTTAAACAGGGGAAGTTTAGATTAGATATAAGGAAGAATTTGTTTACAGTGAGGGTGGTGAGGCACTGGAATGGGTTGCCCAAGGAAGTTGTGAATGCTCCAACCCTGGCAGTGTTCAAGGCCAGGTTGGACAGAGCCTTGGGTGACATGGTTTAGTGAGAGGTGTCCCTGCTCACGGCAGGGGGGTTGGAACTAGATGATCTTAAGGTCCTTTCCAACCCTAACTATTCTATGATTCTATGAAAATATTGGATTATTCTCCTACCAGTTGATAAAAATAACCCAGTTTCAGATTTCAAAATGAATCCTTTCATTTGTGCTTTGAGTACTGACCCTAGTAATAGAAAAGCTGCTGTAGATATTAAATTAACAAGCTGCCTAGTACAGTATGATCAACAGTAAATCCAACTCACTCACAAAGTACTGCAAGGACAAAAGAAACCTAACCACTGGGAACAGCAAAGAAATTGCCAAGGCAGCAGGAGTGGGGCTGCTCATGCAGGGCCAAGCTGGGAGTAGAGGCAATCCCTGCACAAGTGTGGCAGCTCATGAAAAAGCAACAGGCATTATAAAAATAGCCAACATTTCTTATTAATTAGTGCATGCAACTGTCAACTGACTGCTAGAGTCAACTCAGATACGTACAATCTCCAGTGGAATACCTCTGAATGCAACAGCCTTTCATTCTAGTTTTATTACTTGTCCTAACTGAGGGTGAAATACCACCACATCTCATTCATATACGTATATGCAGAAATTGTCAGAGGCAGTCACTTTTCTACAACAATCATTTTTGGGTTTGTATTTACTGTCTGAGTACAAAGGACTTTCACCACAACAAACTCATTCGGGCACTTAATCTGAGATCCCAGGCACTGTCCTCAAGACAGGGAATGCAGATTTTTAAGTAAGCTCCCTGGGTGATGATGATCAGGGACATTTTGGGAGGACTGACAGCTGATTCAATTAAGCGAACACAAAATTACTCAATTTAATGGTCCAGTTGATTTCTTTAGTTGTTTTTTCTTTTAGCTTGGATACTATCTCACTGCTCTGAGATAGGGACATTTTCTCTCCCACGCACTGCTCCAAAGAAATAATTACTCATCTTTGGATAAGGAAATTTTTAATAAGATGTATAGTATAGTTCCTCTGCAGGTGTTTAGTACTTATAAATCAGAAGGTATGAACTCATCATCTAGAATTTCACCACTTGTGAAAGACTGACACTCAATTTGTACTTAATCTGTTCTTCCATACATGCCTTTCGTTGCTCTACTCAGTCATTCAGCCAAGAGGCATCCTTGTGTTTGGAGATACATTGTTTCCTTGGAACTGTTTATTCCTTTCATGAACAGTGGAAAGCTCTTTTATCAACTCTAATGCCTTGATATATTTCCCCAGGTTTTCAATATCTGTGTTAAGAAGCCACTGAATATACCACAATGATAAGGAAATGGGCTGCAAAGACTGCCCTTCTGTCCTTCATTGACACTATGAGAAGAAACAAACAGAATGCATAGTCAAATGTTTGGTTTAGTCCCTAACATCAGAACATATAGAAAAAGATGATCTTTTGTTGCAGTATCAAAATAATCATTTACATTTCACTGGTTTTTGTATTACGCACTGTTTTCCTTGGGAGTCAACAGAATTGCACAAGAGTACTTCACGTTCAGAATGTGTCTTCAGATCCGTAAAAGCTAAATTAATAATACTAATAATGAAATATTAAATTTGGGAGAACCTTTATCTGTCAAGGAGGATTAATAGGTCAAGTAGGTCCAATCTGGCTCTTAAACCAGGAATTTGCATATTTCTTGTAGTTTCAGACTGTTCCTTATTGAGTTTCTTATCCTGTTCAGCCGTCAAATTACATTCTTCACTTAATTTCAAAGCTTCATTTTTTATATCCCACCAGCTCTAATTTGAAGTATTCAAAGTGCAAACTTACTAAATCAATTTTATAAGTCCATTCCATCCTATTTCCAACATAGGGGTTTGATCTCAGTCCCTTCCCTCAGGTCGACCTTACCTCCTGCTCAAACTGATTTCTAATAAGATGGAGCCATCTGGTGTCTGTCACTTATGTCACAAGTACCTCTAACCCGCTTAAAAAGTCCACGTTGCTTTAATATTATAACCTACTGGAATAATTAATGATCTTTCTGCATTCCACAAACCTATCCCCCAGTTATTTAAAATATTTTTTAATATTCTTTGCACTTTTATCTCATATTCTTAACATATGGAATTCAACACATCACTTTAAGCTCCTTAAGTACTATGTTAAGTGAAATTCGGATACCCAAGGATATGTTGGGAAAGGGACAAGAGAGGAAAACCTCACCTTGTATGTTAAAATGTTTGAGAAATCCTAATAGAATTTTCTGCCTTAAAATGTTACTTTTTGAGAGTGAAAGCATCCATTTCTAAGTAGACCAGATTCCACTCCACACCACTACCTGATACACTAGCCAGATCCTCATCGATGTATTTATCACAGTTACTCTTACAGTTGACACCTGTGTCTTCACCAATAACAAAGTGTACTGATTACTTCAGATGTTGGCAGTGCACACTGAATTAAGAGGAAATCCAACTGTATTGATCAATGCATTGGCCCAGACTCCACCAAAGGACCTACTGCAGGCTGAGGAAAGCATTCCTGTCTGCCTGCTGAATGTGAAGTTTGACATGGTAGTGTGGCACCAAATCTCAGTTCAAGACCAAGAGCAAGCTTCTGTTGTCTAAGAAGGAGTTAGCAATATAAATAGTGACTGATCTGGCTGTTAAGAGTTCTGGAAATGATGGGAGCTTCCAGGAAATTAATTCCATTGCAAATCTGGCCTTGACATTGCAGTCACACTGAAAATCCTCCATAGGAATCAGACTCATTATTCATCCTTTTGCTCCACAGAGGAAAACAACCTTTTCTATGGGCAGAAAAAAGGCTACCAAAATATTTTAGACAAACCTAAAATATTAAAGAGATAGGTCTTCATGGCAGAGCACTGAGTGTATAAACACTGGTGTTCTTCTTAGTCTGATGGCCAGGATGAAAGCAGGTGACAGTGCTAAAAGTAGAAACAGGCTGTGCCTACGGAAAACATGTGCAATGAAAAATTCTGTGGTGTGGAGACAATGTGCTTTAGGCTTCAGATGGGGATTGCTCAGTGAGCCTTGATAAAACAGGCCTCAGGCACATTCAGGAATAGAAATTTAGCAACCAGGAAAATGTCTTAGGTGACTACAGAGCAAGTTAAATTGGTCTGTGAGTCATCACAACTGTATTTTACAGCATGCTGTTTACAACATTTAATCAAAACCATGAGACACTTCCCCCAAACTAGGAAACTAAAATGAAAACATTACTTAAATTGTTTATTTCTGTATTAGAATAAGAACAACAAGCCAAATGGAGGGTTGACAAATATGATAGTATCAAAAATAAATAGAATTAAGTGCATGAAAAAGAAGCAATTACATTTTTTAATTTTTTATCACAAATAAAAATAAAACGTAATTTTAATAAAGTTGAAATGGCAAAAAAAAACCCAAAAACCAAAATATTCTCAGAGGAGCAGACCACTAAAAATTGTTGCATTTTTATAATCTTATAGAGGGTTTTTAAGTTTCTTTGGCTGGTAATTTATTTTAAGTTAGGGGAAACCTACATTCTTGGTTCTTGTCTTAAATATGAAAATCCTGTGACCACAAACTTGGTGTTTTTTGTTTGCTGTTCTCAGCCAAGTAGGAGGGATAAGGTATCTAAAAAAACCACTGGACAACCACATTGGTTAAAAAAAAAAAAAAAAGGAGAAATTAAAATTATTGTTTCCTTTTATTATAGAAGAAATATAATAAAATTAGAATGTCCCTTCATCTGCAGTATTTCATCCAGACATAAAATACTTCTCTGTATTATGCCTATATTTCTGAAGGATACTAATTCAGTTATACGAGCAAATTCCATGTGGAGCTTGGCTTTATAAATCAATAGTGCAATCTGAAAAATTATTTGAGTTTTCAGCTGTAAGCCATTATATCACTCTCCATTTCACTGGCTACAGCATGATGAAGAAACAGCAGTCACGGCGGTCATGGCAGCTCAGCTTTATGGCTAGTTTTAATGCAGGATGTTTTCCAGCCTGCACTACCTTACTGCCATAGGTAGATGATTATTAGTATCTGCTTTAATCATGTTTCTTGCAATAAGCAAAATTAAACTCTGGGTATGTGGAACAGTGTCCCATCTTCAAACAGCAGTGGTGCTGATACCCTATTTCACAGGCAGCCAAAAACAAGTGGGTATATGCATATCCCCTTCCCAGGCTGAAGAGAGGGGCAGGGGGCAGGGAACAGGACTGGGATGAGGAGGACAAGAGAGAAGTACCCACCTGGGGCATGGAAGTGACCATAACTTTGGAAAGCCCCCATATGAGCCACAGCTACCTTCTCATGGGCTCCTTTGCCCCAAGTTATTAATCATGCATGATCAGCATGTCCTGCACCGTGAGGATAGGGGCATGCACATTCATTGGAGGTGGAGGAAACAGCCTCGTATCTGCTTCTAGAAATGTCTATGGTCTTCATTAGTGATTTTCACCTGTCTGTAAAGTGCATAAGCCTATGAGTAAACTCCAATTATGCTTTTTGTGGCAAGGGACTGCAACAAAATACAAATTATTTAATGGCTCTTCTAGATGCTTTACTCAATACTTCATCAATTATTATTACCCTTGTGAATAGTGTCTGTAGCCCTTCATAAGTGAAGTGCTTAACTACATGCCTAAACTCAGGGATTTGTGTTTAATTTAATCCTTGCCACAAGCAATTTCTTCTAAACATCAAGCAAATTGGGTCCCTGGGGCCTTTATTGTAAGACAATATACCTTACAGTCCAAGGCTGGGCAAATGATTGTTGATGAAGTGTCAGTTGTTCTCTGCATAGTTTCTGCCCTACCAGAACTTGATGAATGGCTGTTTATTTTGTCTTCATTAATAATGGACAAATAATGCTTTTTTTTTTTTCTCCAAATCTTTCTAAAATGTTAGTTTCCTTAACAGCTTAAGGCTGTAAAAAGTAAACTTTTCTAATATAAATATTTTCTTAATTACACATTCACAAAGGTATTTATTACTTTTTAAGCTGTAAACTTTGAAATATATATTTTCACATGATTCTGTTCATTGTTTTTCAGCCAACTCTTAAAATAATCCATACTTGAAAGTTTCTAGAAACACACCTTTCTCCACAAGGTCATCAGAAACTTCCCATACATGTGTGGCATTTCAGGTACTTTTTTTTTTTGTCATTCATAAGAAGTTCTGAGATTTCTCCAGCAGGTAATTGTTAATTTAAAACAAAATACCTATGTATTTTAGATTAAATCTGACTGTCTTTGATCTTCACATGACTCGACTCCACATGACAGGTGATTTTTAACATGCTGGTTTGATTGTTTCATTCTGTAATGAATAGATACTTGCAAAGCTAGTAAAAAATTATAGCATTTGACAGAAATATATTCCATTCCTCCCCCCACCAAAAGCCAGTGAATTCAGTTTAAAAGTCAGTCTTTATGAATAATAAAGTATTCTTTCATCTCTCTAACTGACATGTGCCATTGCATGGTACTTGGATATCAGAAGAGTCCTAACTATGAATATTAATCTTTTTGAAAAATCCTTTCTCCTTCATGGTACAATAGATCTAAATTATAATTTCAAATTATTGAAGCAAGGGTTGTCTGGAAATTTGAGATCTGCAATGAATAACTAGTTCTTGCTGCCACTTTTTCACCTGTCATTTTGTATAGGTGGGCATAGGAATTCCATGCCTTTTTGGTTACATGCTACATCAGTATTTTATGACATCAAGTATCTGAAGATTCTTTCTACTTCTGTGGACCTACTGAAGTTTCCCCATCCTAAAATTTCCTACAGGCTGGTTACATGCAAGCTACTTTTGTCATGACTCCATGAAGAACTGAAGAACCTTTCCACCTATGCCAGCTGCTCAGAGAGATAAGAAGTCTGCAGGTGACCGAGGAAGAAACATCAGGAAAAAAAAAAAACTGGCAAGAAAGGCTCTGAACATGTGTGTTACCTTTGCAAGAGGAGTTGCTTGACCCCACTTGTAGTAGTAGCCCCAGTAACAATGTTAACTGGATAAGATTGGGGAAAACCAGGGACATGACTAGGGTGACATGACCAGCACAATTTTGTCAGCTTGTGGTTAACATCTAAGTTAATAACAAAGCAATAAATAGGGAACATAACAGCCTCTTTATGAAAAGATCTCTGCAGGAGTCCAACACACTGAAGAAGGAAAATAAAAGTTACATCTACTGAATCTGACTGCTTGATTCCTCTAAAGAGATTCATTCCAGATGGAACTTTGCTGTCAGAAATACTCTTTCATAAATTATTTGCATACGTCATTAATTAAAGGCCTTAATTTGCAAGATGCACCCGCTGTATTTTATCCCTCAGCAAGGTCCTACCTTTAGCAGAATGAAGAGGTGCAGCAGATGCTAATAAAAGTCAATAGTAAACAAAATACTACCAAAGTCTGGCTTATATTTTTCTCCCTCCTCTACCTGATCTAAGTAACAAGACTTCCCTTAGAAGAGCGTGTACATGGGAAACCACAGAGAACAAGTTCTTGAGCATAAGTGCTGGACTGCATCTGATGTAGCTGGGGTTTTGCCTCTCTATACTAGTATATAAGAACTAGCATATCACAGCAGATCAGAGTGATTGCAAACAACTCTAAAAGTATGATTCTCTTGATCACATTCCTCACTACTTCTTCTCCTCTTCTCCACTCCATTTACCTCAGACATATGGGGTCTGTTTAATTAGAAAGCTGAGAGCATGAGGAAAAGTCAGATCACAGCAGTTCTGGTTATAAAAATGCATAGCGAGCCAAAGATTTTAGACTGGCCATTGCAAATTCCATTAATTCATCAGATGCCTTTCAACTCTTTTCTACTGTTTTTTACACCACATTCAGCTGAAGTTAAATGTTTCAGTCAGGTACTGAATGAAAACCCTGTTTGGTTTCTGCTAGCAGTCTTTATCCTCACTCCTTTTTAGGACTGAATTTTATGCCTCCAGTTAGTCTATCGGTTTTTACTCCAGCTGTATTACTGTACCCAACTGAGCCTTTATCCCAACAGAATGCCTAGTCTTATTGTAGCAGGGAGGTACTGTGATATACTCAGCTCAGCATCACAGATATAGTCTGTAAGTGAGATGATCCTAAAATAACCCCCACAGCAATGATTCCCAAGGAGCAGCTGGCTGTGCTGCTCATTACTGTCTCTTCAACCATTTTAACAATAACATCTGACAGACATTTTATCTGAAGTCACAGAAATGCAGAACAACTTCACAAAAGACCTTTCAGGGGTTCAAAATATGCTTAATTGATCCTGAATGGAAGATGAATAAAAGGGACTCTTTCTTCTCTCCTTTCAGCTGTAAGACTCCTGCTGTTCTCTCCAGCATCTCCTTCCTAACCGCAGAAGAGCCTAATTAGATGTCAGGCTGCTGTATTCTTTGTTCCTTTGACTGTCCAAATTACAGTTGTATGGTGAATGAAGAGGAATCTCTTCCTTCTTTGCTTTTCATAGTTAATACTGAGCAAAGAAAGACCAAGTGCACCAATTCCATTTTCCTGACACTGAAGCTGAGGATTAAGTAAACACTCTGTGCATACCTATGGTTTATTCTTCCTTAGTCAGGAACAGTAACAGCACACACCTGAACAGTATTTCATCAGCATTTCATCCACAGGACTGTGGCAAAGCTCTGATAAGCCACTCATCTGCTTGGCCTCTATGACATTGGCCAAACCAGACTTCCACAGAGGTCAGGCTATATAAACTGGTTTATGGCATCTCTTTACCACACTTCCAAGTTTCACTCAAGCTGAATCAGTATGTATTTCAAAGTCAGCATGTTAGTTTAAGCTCTAGTTTTAAAATCTATGAAAATATGTGAGGTTTTGCACATGTCTGCTTAGAAAGAAACAGTTTCTTCTTTCAAAAGCCAATTCATTGGTAAGAGATGAAATGAACTTTTGTCTTGGGAATTTTGATTTATACACCTTTGTCTAATCTGTGTAAGAAAAGTATAAATCTTCCATCTGACTCTTTTTAGAAAGTCTTTCTTGGCAGCAGTTTTTATTTTAAGCCTGAAAGTTGAGTGAAACTACCAGTCTCCATGTCAACACTGTATTGCACTTCATAGTTAGCCAGTCCATCAATTAAAAGACACAAAGCATTTTGTTGAAAGTGCACACCATAAGTTTGACTGGATTTCACAGTAAGACAGCTTTTACAGCTTTTGCACTGCTAGATTAGCAAAACTCAATTTGATTTATTTTTTCTCTGTACATCAGCTAAACAAATATTGATGTCCTATCTTGACTAAGAGGAATGCTTAAAAAAAAAATCATACCCTCCTAAAAGCAAAGAAAGATGTATTTACTCTTGTCTCACTAACTTGTCAGCTATGTTTTCTAATTAATATGAAGTTCTTCAAAACTCTTTAAAATCTTTTGACCACAGAAGAGAGAAACTATTGTTTCTTTGGTTCATAATTAAGTTGAGATTCAATGTTTGCAAACATCACCAGTTAAAGCTGGAGAACACCTCTCTGGAGTGTCCTCAGCTAGATGACCTTTTGCATACTCTATCCTACAGTGTATTTCTACGACTCAAGATCTGTTAAATAATTATTTACGTGGGGGTGGGAGTGGGGAAATAAGTGCTATGGAGACTGACCAGTTGTCCTGATGCTTTGAATAGCTCTCAACTATTGTCTTCTTGAGGTAAGCGTTGTTTTGAAGAGTCACTGGCCACTTTTGTGGCCAATAGCAGATGCTGGTATTGCTTTTCTCAGCATCAAGCTGCTTACTTGTGGTGCTGGCATAACATTAATGCTTGTCATCGATTAGTTTAATTGTTATTCATAGCTGAGATCAGCAAAAATTATTTTCTTTCAGTGCTGGCAAATCTCTTTTATTATCACTTTCCACTGAAGTAGTTACAAAATGCATATGCCCAATAAAAACTACATTATAGTGATAGTGAATAAAACTGAAAGATAAAACCCTTGTTATTTAACACTACCCAATTTAAACTTGGACTAGAATGGTATAGCAATAATGAAAATTATGTTTTCATCTCTCTCTATATGCAATAATCTCTAGCAAGGAATGCAGGTCAAAAAGAGAAGCCAGAGTAGAGAGAGACTGTTCCATCATGTTGGAAACAAAGTAAGGCAAGATGGAAGAGACCTGGATCTTATGCCTTACTCTGCTATTCACTTCTGGTGCTTAAGAACATGGTGTAGTGGTGAACTTGGCAGTGTTAGGTTAACAGTTGGACTTGATGATTTTAAAGGTCTTTCCAGCCTAAAAGATTCTATGATTCTATTAGCCAGTTTCATTCTTTCAGCAGCTCCCAGGAGTCAACAAGGGAGATCTGAGAGCCATCAGAATTTGCATCTTAGTATCTTAGCATTGTTAAAGCTGATAGGCTGATGCTTACAAAGTTTTTGAGAACCCCAAATTTGTATGCCGTGCTCACATAAGAGCACAAAGTAAATACAATCATGCTACTTAATCAATCGAGTCCTGCAATCCTACCAAAAATTAACATGGTTCCCATGAGAGTTCTTATTTCTTACTAAGGAACTCCAGAAAATGACTTTTGTCAAGTATGGAAGTTAATATTTATTTTACTATTTCCAGCTGCATTTTTCAAGTAACAGCTAGAGGATATGAAGAACTCTTATGCAATAAAACCTGTAAATGAGACAGTAAGAAACTGCTCTAGTGTTATCAAATAGCAGGAATACTCAGAATTAAGAATGCTGTGCTGTTATAACCCAAAATCAAATTCGAAGAACACTTTCCATTACATGCCTTTTTCAGTATAGTTTATACTAAAAGATCAGTCTTTTTTCCATAACATTTCCACAAAAAGATAAATCTAAATCTCCCATCTGTATCTGACTTCAGCTCATATTGGCCTTCTGAAGAAATATTTATTGTATGGTTGCAGCAGATAGTGTAATACCTCCATTTCTCTCACATTACCTTGTTTGCTGTGGCTGAAAAGTATATTTCAGGTATTTTGCAAGGTTAGACCTTGTTCTTTCTGGTACAGTGCCTTCCATCATCAAGAATGATTTCACAATTAGTGTGCAACCACTAGGTGTTGCATATTTACTAGTGCACAGCATGGACCAGTGCAGTAACACTTTAAAGGTCTGCTTTCCTCCCTTCATCTTTCATGTTCATGTTAAATGAACTTCTCCTCCTTTGTGACGAGGTTTTTCATGGCAAGTGCAGTCTAGTGGGACCCTTCTACACATAACACAAAGCCATCTGTACCTTTGAGAGGAGGTTGAACTTGTAATGAGAAAGAGTGTTAGTCTCTGCCATAAACTGAGTTTGTGATCTTCATAAATAGCTTGAGGCTACCAGAAGGGTTCTTAAGCATCTGATTATCTATTTCATTTTGTTCACAAATGAGCACAAAGGATTCTTTACATGTGGACAAATAGATACTTTGGAACAGAATGCAGAATTGTCTAAACACTGATTAGGGAATATCTTAAGCCATATAAAAGATGAAGTAAACATCCTATGTTTTTTATAACATTTGGAGATCCATCTTAAGACCCACAGTCTGAAATGTTCTTCTGGACTTCTATACCTGTGCTCTGTCCAAGCTGTCTTTTTTCCATAACCACCAAGTAGTTAGTACACTCATGTGGTATGCCCCAGAACAATCTCCTCCCTGGTTTCACAGGACTATAATCTCCTTTGTCAGTGTCCTAATCACTGAGAGAAAGGCTACAACAATACAAGGTATTTTCCACCCACCCAGGTGAAACTGTTCCATCTTATGGTAAAAGCCTGAAATCTTCTTAGATCTGAAATATTGGACATGACTTCCTGCATTCGTGGATAAAAGGGAGATTGAGCTCTCATCTCAGAAAGGCTGTTCTTTTTCACAATAAATATAAACAGATTTCAGAACAACAGCCATAACCCAAGTCTCTTGGCACAACTCCGTGACAGACAGGAGACTAAAAAAATGGAAATGTTACAGGATCCCCTTTCCCACCAAAGATGACAGTTGTACTTGTCCTTTACTGTACTGAGGTTGGCCGACGTATCATCATGTTATAAGGAGAAGCATAGCACACAACTGCACTTCACTGAGCTATGAGATATGATCATAAAATGTCATACAGAAACTAAAGGATAAAGCTATGAATACATGAAGAGTGAAGATAACAGCAGACTTGTAAAAATAGCAATGGCAATGGCCAAGTACATCTTCCAGTACCATAACCAAAAATATAAAACCAGAAGCAGCCTAAAGAACACAAACCATCATTAGCTTTCCTGGTCCAGAAAAAAGTGACTGAATCACAGAGTCTCAGCAGCAATAATTTTGTGTGAGATGTTTAAGTGGGTCATTATGTCTATTTATCCAAAGACATTGGTATAAAGATTATGGAAGAATATATACTATGAGATACCAGGCTTTAAAAAAAACATAACACTAGAGCATTTTACTTGTTTAAAGACATTCTCAAATATGACCAGCAGGCAAATAAGAGTGTTTACAGAGATATTTCTGCCTGAATGACATTAGCCAGATGTGGCAAATTAACACAGAGATTTTAAAGTCTGGAAAAAAGTATTTTTTCTTTCTTTTAAAAGTTTGAACCTGACATATCTTAAAGAATTCTAAAGAAGGTCTTAGGTGTTCAGGTTTTGTTATGTGAAGAAACCAGAACACAGACTGTTATTTGCTGTCTGTGGTATCACAAGCTGATACCACTTTGTGCTTTTTTTCAGTACATTCAGCAGATTCAAATGCAAAATTCCTAGTCAACATTCCACATCATCTCTAGTCAGAGTAGACCATAATGATGACGTTATTTGCTCTGTTCCTATATTTGGACAGTTACTGAAGCAGGCTGATTTTAACCTCATTTGGTTAAAATGTACTCTATTAGAGAGTACACTGAGACAATTGAGAGAAATAAAAAAAAGATGCTTCCGAAATATTTCTATCTTCTCATCTGACTGAGCAAAATTTCATATCCATAAATATTTCAGTCCACCACACTTAAGAGTAGATTATTCAGTCCTGATTAACAATAATAGGGTCATTCTGTTGCATATCTGTTCTGTAATTTGAGAAAGAATACATGATCCTTGTAATCAAAGACTTCTATATGGTAGTGCATTAAGCACAGGTGATTGTGCTTTTATAACTTTGCCTGACAAAGGTCAGTAGTCACACCAAAGAAAAAGGTACAAGTTGTCTTAATAACAGAACATGCTGATACAGTTTGCTAAGATTCTTCCTAACCTCTAAGACTGTGAAGGTAAGATACCCTGAAACATTCCAAGGAATAACTGAGGTTGGTTTTGACACCTCAACTTTACCCTTTAACTACTTTTTAAACACTTATGACATTTCTATCGTCTTACTGTAATTTTCCATTGAGATATGCCCCCTGTAACTAGAAATAAACCCCTTTGTGATGTACAAATGTCTTTCGTTCTTAATTACTAAATTTTTGTCTTTTGATACACCAGGGGAAGTGTTTCTAGTGTGTGCTGTTTGCTACATAATGCTGTGATCAAAAAACATATAAGGCCCTTGAATCCCCAGTACAAAGGTCTTGGGAAGAACTGATGGGGAAAAGCTTAACACAGCAGCTAGTGTGCCTCAGTCTTACATGCCCTCTGAACTATGGCAGGGCTGGTTTCTAAATAGCCTTGTCTGTCCTTTTGTCCTTCAGCTGTCTGTTAGGCTATTCCTAGATGCATCTGTTAGCCTGTTCCAAGACTGAATCTCACAGTAAATAATTTTTTCCACCTTACTTCCCATGCCACAGCTCTCTCTGGAGCATTTGGCCTCCCCCTCTACATAATGTGTTGTTCCCAGGCTCCTTTCCAGGAACGACTCAGACCCCCAAAGGAATGGTGCTCTGCAGGGAAAAAAAAGCATTGTACTGCGGGAGCTGTTCAAGAATGCACAAAGCTGGACAGCCACCAGATCTCAGCATTTCTAATTTGGAACTAAAGTAATAGCAAAAAATTGTCTAAATCAGCATGCAGTCCAAATATCTATGTATAGCTTCCATGTTTTTGGTAGTAGCTTTAAAGACATCCAAAGTAGCATTGATTTGTTGTATACACCCCCAAAAAAAAAAACAAAAAAAAAAACCACAAACCCAAAAAAAAACCAAACTGAAAATAAGTAGCTTACTCAACACTGCCTCAAATCAATCACTGGCATTCTTTCAGGTTGCATTTAATTATGCTTACCTGAAGTATCAAATGGAAAAAGACATAGTGTCACATATAATGAAGGACAGGTGCTTGCCATCACTGAGACTGGTTAAGTCCTCAGCATTAGGCCATTCCTTTCTTTAAGAGAGGATGCCTTAGTTGGGTTGTTTTTGATCTCTGGCTCTTAAAGGCAAACCTTGTTCAATATGGTGCAGTGAAAATATGCAGTATTCCTGCAAAGAACCAATCCAGCTCTTCTTCTACCTGCCCTGATGCTTATATGACCCCGAAATCCTTCCTGACTGACTTTTTTTGACTTCTTTCCAGAAAAACAGCCATTGTAAGCATGCTCAGATATCTCTATCTGAAAGCTTAAGAGACTCTTTGCCAACTTCGCAGTGTTAGAAAGGTTATCTGAATGTCTGAACTATGTCCAAATAAACCTGATTTTCTTTATTTACTATGTTTTCATTAAAAAATGGGGGTATGAAAACAGACATATGTAGCTCTAGGATGATTTTGGAGCATCTTGTCCTTGAAGAATTGATACCACTAAAAGAACTAATTCTACCACTCCTTACTCATTATGAATGGTATCTAGTGTGAGTGAGGAAAAATTGAGAAGGGATGTCAGTGTGCAGCCTTTAATGTGCATGTTTACAGGTGAATTTAGTCTGAAAAGAGTTTGGATACTTTGTTCTTTTTTCAGAATATCAAAGATTTCTGTGGAAGCTTTATCCAGACCTAATTTTTTCTTTCCTCAGGCGTACTCTTCCCTACTTTGCTTCTGAGAATTTTAAGTAGCTCAACACAAAAAAATATCAGCTTTCCTTTACTTGTTTGATCTTTAACCTTCATCAAGCTTTCCATCCTTTGTGATTTAATTTTATTTAAACCTTGGTCCTACTGTGCTAACAACAATATTCATACTAAGTAAGTAAAGCTTTTCTGTTAGTGGGGCGGGGGAGAAACCAGCTCCATTTTTCTTTTAGCAGAAATCATACAAAACTCTTCACAGTAGAGCAGAAGAAGGACATTCATATAAAATAAAAAATATTGTCCAAAGGGAAAGAGAACAGTACCAATGATTGTTTGGTGATTATTAAATGTCAACAGTTCCGTTAGCATGAGATCATTAAAAGCATTCTGTAGCCTCCCTCTTTTGAAATACTTTGTTTAGAGAAGAGGAAGGCAAACTCTAGCATTCATTAATATGGCAGAGAAAGGGAACAACGAGCTGGGCATAATGTAACACAGGAAAATAGCTTACAGTTGCAAAAACGTAAACTCGATTTCTGACCTGAAGTTACTGTGTATTTCGATAGGCTTTTGCAATACCAGAAATTGAGAAGTATTAAATTACTTAGCGGTTTGTGGAGTTTGGGTTTTGGTGGTTTTAATGTGAGCAAAAGTCAAATTTGAGGGTGAAATTGCTAATTTAATTTTATTCTTTTCAGTTTTGAACTTCTGAAAGACTGAAAAGCTCATTACATTTCCACTGAGTATGAATCAAGTTTTTTTCTGCTATGTACATTCCAAAGAAACTTCGGCATATAAGAAAAATAATGTGGGACAGCAGAAGCTTTTTCTTGCTTTTAATGCTTTCTTAGCACTTTTAGGGACTAAGGTTGGTTTTGTAGTATTTTTCTCCAATCACATTTGAAAGCAAGTGATTTTATTTTCACTTCTACCTTGCTTTCTTTTTCATCTTACTGGTATCAGAATAATCATGACTTAATATAGGCTGAAATAGTTTCTTCTCAGGAAGATAGTAAACCCAGTGAATACTATAAGACTTCCCCTGTAGACTATGCTTTGTTTTATTCTACAGTTTAGGAGGAGAATAACTTGCTCAGTCTGTAAAACGAACAAATATGAAGTCCATAGGGTGATTATTTCTGGTGATTGCAGACATAAAGTTATTCACTTAGTGAATAAGGCTATCCTCAATGTTTTGTCCAAATCAGAATGCCCCTGAAGCTTCACAGATCACCAAGTTGATGAATTAATATTTTGACCATACACTTAAAGCAAAAATCTTGTCAGATCTAGAAAAGTGGAGTTTTTCAGCAGTCTGTCGATAGACTACCAAACAGACCAAGACCCACCATCTTCTCAAAGCCTCAGATGTTCCTTTTTGATACTTTTGCAGGTCACTTTCACTGTCTCCCATTTCTCACATTCCAGAAAACAAGCTGCCTCTGGTTGTACTGAGCACACTACAGTGTGCGCTGGGTGACCCAGAGAAGCTATTCATATCTCAGGACACCGATCCAGTTACCATGGATGCTGGTGGTCTCCCTGAGCTGACTGACCATTAGGGGAGTATAAGACTGGGTACCTCACTCATGTCCCTTCGATAAGTACTTGCAACATAGGAGGATCAACGTGTGCTTGGGTCTTTCCTGCTTCCCAGAAGTCATCAGCTCTAAAATGTTCCACTGTTGTATAGTTATCTCATCATCATCAGATCCCATTTGTCAGTTTCATGCAGTTCGTTTCTGTGATGTTTTTTTGCCCTTTGTTTTCTTCTTATTGTGAGCTGTGTTGATAGAGATTTGGTAACTAACCCATAGAGCCACAAGCTGGGAAGACTAAAAGTAAGTTTATAATAGGAAGGAAGAAACTGTGAGCATTAGTGAGTCTGCTTTTGATTGTTACACTTATAACTACAAAGACAACTGAAGCAGTCCCCATAAACAGCTTAAGTAAAATATTGCATATGACATTATTGTTAGATTATACGAAGGAACTCAAAGGATACCCAAGAGAAAGGTAATAATGAAGGATGCAACAAGCATCCTGTGTAGAAATGAATACCATCTTTTTAGAGAAAAGGTAACTGACTACTTTAAAATAGCATACAGCCCACAAGTTTCACAATGATTTAATCACACAAGATCTGGACAAGCATCATGATTAATTAATCAGTACAGTGTTTTATATTGCCAGAGGATAGGTCTTCCTTCACTGGACTGAAAAATCCATGCCATTTTAAAGACAGAAGAATAATGACTTAAGCTCTAGAGTTTAAGACAGGCTAGGGGATAAAATACACCTACACAATCTTCAGGATTTTCTCTAAAATGTGTTCATTCTTAAATGAAGTTCAATTTCAATCTGCAAATTATGTTCTACACTAACCTATTGCCAAATCCCAAGTGCAGAATGTATCCCTTATTTCATTTTCCACTTCATGATTTTGCATGAATGTAGTAACTAATACACATTGATAAAAAGAAGGAAAAAATGAAACCCAGGTTTTCACTTTGCAAATGCAGATTCTATAGCTCTTGCTTTTACCTTTCTTTCTTCTTGTGTAGTGCTGTAGCACTTAAAGGTTCTGAGCCAGCTCCAATATGCTTTTACTGTTAGACAGCTAAAGCTGTATTCTGACAAAATAGATACACCAAATGGGAAGAAGAAAGAAGGAAGAAAGCCATGTTTCCATGGTAAACACAAGGAGCTATCAGGATTAGAACACAGTTCTTCCAAGTCTCACCCAGCCCATGGGCTTTATGAGTTTGTATATAGACACAGAAATTTTTTCTGTGTTCATTAAGCCTAACAAATTATCTCAAGCTTCTGTTTGGTTCCTTTGGAATATCAATTTCATTTTTTCCAGCTGCCCGCAGCACAGGACAGAATTTGCCCTTCTTCCCATCATTTCTGAAATATGTTAAATGTAAAAGTAGCTGGTTAAAAAATGTTGACACTTCCCATTATTTCAAAACAAGGCACTTAAGGCCTAAACTTGGCATTGCACGTATGCAAATACCTATTCTATGTGTGAAGTAGGTATCAATGTTCATTTCATGAAGGTCTGTCTATTTGCTGTGCATGAAATGAGATGAGGATTATGTGTGTTTTTCCAGTGAGAGAGAAAATGCCATCTAAAGAACCTCCAGGTACAAAAAGTGCCCCTAAAGAAATCAGCAAATAAGAAGACACAGGCAGCAATTCCTGCACTTTGCAAAGAGGCCTAGATTTTCTCAAGACATGCTGTAAAAACGTGTGCAAGTGTGTTCTAGCTCTCTCAGGGAAACTCCCTTAGCTCAGCAGCTGCTGTAAAAAGCAATGGGAGAGAGTCCTTCTCCTACAACTGGGACCTTCCTTGGAATTTGAGTATCACAACCTGATTTGAAGAGCTAATGGTTATAACGTCAAAGCGAGAGAGGTAACTTGCAAATGGGCTTTCAAAATGATATTTGAGCAAGTGCTGAGAGTACAGAAATGCCCTCAGTGCCTCGCAGCAGGCCAGCAACAATAGAGGAGCACCAGAAAAAAAGAGTCTCTGTATTGAGAACCGTAAGCAGTGTACTAAAGGTATAAACTTCTGATTTAGAATTTATAGTTTATCAAATTAGAATGGTGGAACACATGTCTTATCACCCTCTCTACAACTTATAAATTAGTAAAAAGCACAAATGAGCAAGAAAACAAATACGTTTTCTAATAGAGGGGCATCAGGGTTAGTCCTGTCTGGTAGTGCCCTCAGAGCCTCGACACAAACTAGCCAAGCAAGATATCAACATGCATTTGCAGCCCAGAAAACCAACCGTATCCTGGGCTGCATCAAAAGAAGCATGACCAGCAGGTCAAAGGAGGTGATCCTGCCCCTCTACTCTGCTCTTGTGAGACCCCACCTGGAGTATTGTGTCCAGTTCTGGTGTCCTCAACATAAAAAGGACATGGAGCTGTTGGAGGAGTGCCACAAGGATGATAAGAGGACTGGAGCACCTCCTGTATGAAGACAGGCTGAGAAAGTTGGGGCTGTTCAGTCTGGAGAAGAGAAGGCTGCGTGGAGACCTCATAGCAGCCTTCCAGTATCTGAAGGGGGCCTATAAGGATGCTGAGGAGGGACTCTTCATTAGGGACTGTAGTGGTAGGACAAGGGGTAATGGGTTTAAACTTAAACAGGGGAAGTTTAGATTAGATATAAGGAAGAAGTTCTTCACAGTGAGGGTGGGAAGGCACTGGAATGGGTTGCCCAGGGAAGCTGTGAATGCTCCAACCCTGGCAGTGTTCAAGGCCAGGCTGGACAGAGCCTTGGGTGACATGGTTTAGTGCGAAGTGTCCCTGCCCATGGCAGGGAGGTTGGAACTCTATTTACAGGAAATAATAATGCACTGTGATTCCAAATGGTGGGAAATGCCTTTGTTAAGGCCAAGCTAAGACATTGCCATTATTCTGAGGTTTAAGACTCACCTCTCAGTGCAATATTTTCTGTCCTTAGCTTCAGTGACTTTGCACAGCTGTCTGCTTTTGGTAAACTTCATACACATGCATCTTCCTATACAATGTCTGTAGCTTATCCACACAGGTTTTTTATTTGTAAACAGAAGTACACGTCTGAAGTAACTATCCCAGTAGCTCCACTTACTCTGCTTCTGTTCTCATGACTGGGAAATATTTGGAGTGCATGTACTGGATTGCTTTTGAAAAAAAAATATCCAAACAGGAAGAAAACCTTCAGGAGTTCACATAGTACATTCCAGATGTAAATGGACATTTAGACCAGAGGACTAGACTAAAACTAATCCCAAATAAAAATAAATAATGATGGGAATGGGAGTAGGTGTCAGATAATCAGCACCTATTGTTTTTCTCTACAAATCTACTCTTACGCCAGACAGTATAGATAGATCTCCCAGATACCTGATTCCAGATGGTAGATATCTCCCTGTTAGTCTTTTCTGTGGTTGGTTGATGAAAAGGAAAAGGATTTTAGTTGAATGAAAGTATTTGCTGATCGGCAGGAAGCTTCCTTGTCTAAACAGGGCTTTTCTCAAGAAACCTCTAGAAGTTGCAACTTCTCCATACATAATGGTTTGTAACATGGTGTCCTCCTTACTGGAACTGCTTTTACACAGCACCAAGGAAGAAGGAGCAGAGACAATGTGCAAAAAAGGCAGATCTCTCATATGACCATAATAAAATCTGCAATGTTTAAAATGCATTTCCCTTTTTTAATTTCATCCTGCACAGTTGAGACGCCTCTCCCTCATGAAAACCCTCTCTCTAGACGAAAAGCTCCTGTCAGATGTTTTTGCTCAGTACCAAAGATTTTCCTAGACTTGATGGTCCCTCAGGCAGCTGAGATTAAGGCATAACAGCCTCTAAGACAACATGCAAAGGTGTTCTCTTTGGGTCAGAAGGGACCTTTAAACATCATCTAGCCCAAGCCTTCTACCATGGTGAGGGAATAAATAGGACAGGATGGAATGGAGCGGAATGGAACAGAACAGAATATTTCAGTTGGGACCTACAATCTAGTCTAACTGCCTAACCAATTCAAGGCTGACAAAGTTAAAGTATGTTATTGGAGGCATTGTCCAAATGTCTCTTAAATACTGACAGGCTTAGAGCATTGAACATCTCTCTATGAAGCCTGTTCCAGTGTTTGACCACCCTGTTGGTAAAAAAAATACTTCCTGAACTTTCCCTGGTGCAGTTTTGAACTATTCCCACATTGCCTAGCACCGGATACCGGGAAGAACAGATCAGCTCCCACATCTCCATTTCTCCTTCTCAGGAAGCTGTAGAGATCAATGGGGCCAAGCCTTAGCCTCCTTTACTCCAAACTAGACAAACCCAAAGTCCTTAGCTGCTCCTCAGAGGACAAATCAGGTCAGGACAGATCAGGTTGCTCAAAGCCCAATCCAATCTAACCTTGAACATGTCATCTCTTGGTGCCTTTAAACAACCAGGTTCTCACCACAGCTTCATTGGCCACAGATAGTTTTAGATTGCCACCTGTTTCCTCGTTTTGAGTGCATATGTCCCATCATCCTCCCAAGAATGTGCTCAAGAATGTACACACAGACAAGGCACAAGATACAAATTCTTGGTATATGTAGAGGCAATTCTGAAAATACAGTTCTGAGAGTGAATAAGGACTGGTTCTTTAGGATCTGATGAGAGGAGAACAACCTGCACAAACCACCATAAGTGCACAATTTAAAGTTATGTGTCTGTTACAGCCTTGTTCAGGACAAAATTAATTCTGAACAGGGGGGTTCTGATAGGAAAAGCTGTCTGTGTTGGCATGCAGCTCTGCTTGGGTTAACGTAGTTCTTTCTCAATACATTGCCGTGCACTAAAAAATCCTACAACCATTGTATTCTGTACAGAGTTGCAGGATGCTGACCTGAGAGAGTATTTGAAAGAGCTTCTGTTGAAAATTGACAGAGCTGGGTCCTGAGAAGGAACAAATGCAAAGTGCAGGGTGAGAGAGACATTTGTAAGAAGGGATTGTGTCTCAGGGTTTAATGCCTTCACATCTGTCTGATTTTCTTTATCTAAAACACAGAAAAGAATAGCTTTAAAATATTTGCAAAAATTGTACAAAATGAAAATTTTGGCTGATATTCAAAAAAGATCAAAAACGCTTGAACATTTTAATTGGGGTTCCTTAGAAGAGGACACTAGCAGATAACCGTTGTAGTCAGTTAGATGATATGGATTGATTTCAGCTGAGTTTTTCTTGTATATGTCTCTGTCTACTGTGTTTTAGTTTCTTGCAGGTTAATCACAACTGGACTGTGAGGAACAAAGCGAGTCCATTGCAAGAATGAGTCAACTGAAAGGATAAAACACACTGAAGTGCTGTATTATTTGTTCTTTATATGTAATAGATGAGTTTCTGTTATCAGTTTCACATTTATGCAAGTATGAGGGCACCTGTCAGAAAACTAGTTTTCAGGGAACCGTTCTTCCCTCACTTGTAATCTTTTATTTCTCTTTATCCCTTTTTTTCAGTTTTCACTAAAATTATAAAATGTAGTCAAAATGACTGGTCATTTATCTTGCTGCATTTCTCTTACTTTCTTTTGAGAAGGTTGTTTTTAGTGAAGCTCCTATTTCTGACACAGACCTCATTTCTTAAAAGTGGCTGATATTAACCATAATACGTAGCAACCTAATTTAGACTTGCAAACTTGTCATAATTTCTGTCACATATTTACTCCTATTTCCCAAACTTATAAAAACACAACCAACTTTACAATGCTTTCAGGAACGCAACCCTATAAGGCAGATCCAACTTCATTGAAAGAGGGTAAGTAGAAGCTCCAAATATGAATGCTTTACATCACAAAAAACACTGCAGCATCTTTGTTCACTGTTCTAGGGAGCATTTTCTCATTTTTCTAGTCACTACTAGAGCATATGCAGAGGCATTGCTGATAGCCTAATCACATATGTTAATTATCAATCCCACGTCACACTTCACAGCTATGAGAACAAACTAATTCAGCAACTGCAGTCTCATTTGCATTTTTGAATGTTGAGCAGATCACTCTGTTCTTGCTTTGTATCACACTGTGGACATAAAAGATAAGGCTGGATGAAGTGACTAATGCACCCATAATCTGAAAGGTGGCTTTGTAATCCATCAGTATGAGAGCTGCTACAAATCTGTGATGTAATATGATTTGTTCCTTCTCAATCTGGAGATTTTAGTTTTAAGGTCAGTCTGGTTTTGACTTGTCCATAAACATGCCAAGTAAATAAGACAGTTGAGGTATAAATCACTCAGTGCTTTCTGAAGTAATGCAGAGTGGGGTGAGATTTGTCCCTAGGTCAACTGCCAGTATCAACTCTGCTTCTATAGAGTTCTGATAACCATTTCTGCCCTCTACCTGTGAGAATTCTGCTGCACAGTAGTTTCTATAACTCAGATGTTTTAATAACATCTGTACTGTTTCTTTTTACATATCTTTTACCCAGACAATGTAAGTTTTACTAAGAATTAAACTTTACCTTTCTATTTTGATTTTTAATTGGTTTGACTACTACTCAAATATTTAATCTGTACTTCTGTGTCAGTTATACACCCTTATCTCTTGTCACATACAGACAGCATTGCTCAAGGTCCGACAGGTAGTGTGATGTTTAAGGAACCTAAGCTCTGATCCGAGTGCTGTTGGCTTGATCATGACTAATAATTTTGGATACCTAGATTTTGGTCTGCGTGTTACAGGGTGTCTTAGAGATTTTGATGTTCAAAATGTAGTCATTCGGCTCCTTCAAAAGATGTGGTACTTTGATTTAGGAACAAGTTCTCATTTTAAAATTTAACTTGTACAGTCCTCTGGGTTTGCTAGTGATTTCTGAATGAACAATGACTTGTACACAGACAAACATGGAACATCTGCTTTTACCTGTTGGCTGCTATTTTTCATTTAATATTAAAAATATTGAACTACAGCAGTGGCTGTGGAAGAGTCAAGTGAGAACTTTTGGTAGCAAAAGAGCATGAAATACACAAGTTCGGTGCTCACTGACATTGCCATGAATTGAATGTCAACGACCAGTCCCTGGCACACTTACAGTGCTGGTGACGGGACATCTCTAGAACTGGCTTTTTCAGAGCACTTGGAGGTAAGCTAAGACACGAAGTCATCATCATGCAGAATACTTGTTTGACATCTCACTGAAGACCTTCAAGAGCTTCAGATCTGCAGGGAACAATTCTGAAGCTAACTCTTTATTTGTGAAAAACAACAGCAACATGACCTACTTACAAAAGCTGAAAATCTGGTGGTGGTGGTGGTGAAAATAGGAAGACTTCAGTGCTTGGAGTGGTTGCTTATCCTATGCTTGCACTGCCAAAGTGGCAGTCATTATTTCCTTGGGTTTTTTAATTTCATTTTTTGCCTTTGCTCCTCTCTGGAGAAGAGTTCCACTTTTTCAGTAGCTCTGCATTATGTCTCAACATTAGGTCCCCACACTGAAGGCTTCTGACAAAATAAGGTGCTCTGCTCAGAACTAGACAGTGAAAGAAAACAAGCCCTTTATTTAATGAAATAGTGAAGGATTTCTATTTTTTTGCTGGCTTCCCAACAGAATGAAGTTTCATATTGGGAAGACAGCTTTTGATAACCCTGCACAAGTGTTAATTGCCTTGTTATTAGACTGTAGGCAGCCCCAGGTCAAAATCCGTATTCTACTGGTTTGAATGTCTGCTAAATACTGAGGACTTTTCATAAATCAGAATTAATGATGTATCTTATCACAAAGTAGCTTTTATATCCTGAGCAGGAATTCCACCCTGGATCTGAGGAAATTCCTGTCCAAAATAAGCTTTTTCCACAAAATCTCTTTCCCCTCAATATACCAGCAGTCACAAAGAAAAGTAACTTCCATAAAAATCTTCTAACTAGTTATGCAAACTTATTTTTTTATTTTAAACCTGGTTGGGTACTACATGCCTTCCAAAGTGAGACAACACCACCCAGAGAATTTCATGTCATGTTCTCCCTGAGAAGTATGAACTACAACCTGAACAGTAAAAATATCTCATACCAAGGATGATGAGTTACTTTAGGAAACTATTTAAAAAAAAAAAAAAAAAAAAAAAAAAAACATGTAAACTTTTTTCTCATGTTTTGTAAAGGAAAAGTTATACTTTACCAAAAGGAAAATAAATGCAATAACATACAAACTGCTGAATATTAATTCCTCTAGCAATTTTAAAACAAGGTAAATTTAATTCTCAGGTGCTCGAGAGTGTTGATTTCATTCTCTAATTATTAATTTAGAGTAAAGGAGATAGATCCTGTGTGACTGGATATATCAAATTCATTCTAGCATTCAGGTTTGTCTTCCTTGTGTTTAATGTCCTCACATTAGTAATGATTCTGTAAAGTCTTGACAGCACTTTAAATGTGCGTACACAGTAGGGAGAACAATTCAAATGATTAGGGAGACTGAAGCATCAAAAACAGATTTGTGCAGCACAGCTGCAGAGACAAGGTCACAGAGACAGAGTGATACTCTCCTTTCATTGAAGAGAGCTGATGGTGAAACTGTCGCAACTCATGCCTCTTTTCCGGGTGCTTTGCATAGACAGCACTTGTAAGTTTTCCAAGAGAAATGCCTCCTACTTCCCCAACTTTCAGCAGCACATGTATTGTTTGATTTACATGTTTTTGAACTATTTATATGTGACATCTATGATAATAATCTTCAGGCATATGGAAGGCTATAATAGACCAAAAAAACACTATGGTTTCAGAATTCATTATTGTTCACTCCTCGACATAACAACTTCGATAAGACTGTACCTTCATGTATTGCACTCATATATAACAGCAATACTGACAGTATTTAAAAACAAGTATCCTTGGAAAGAAGGAATGAAAGGACAACACACATGATGCTAAACCACTGTGTAAAATGCTTAAGAACCTGAAAAACAGGAAGCAGGTATGGGTACATGAACAATATGAATTCCTAATAGATGAAACCACTCTAACTCAGAGGCTGACGGTATGTGAAGGTGGGGAGGGAAAGTGTGCAAGATAGTAGACAAGGATAAATGAAGACAGGTTGAGAAAGTTGGGGTGATGGGTTCAAACTTAAACAGAGGAAGTTCAGGTTATGTATAAGGAGGAAACTCTTTCTGTGAGGGTGGTGAGGCACTGGAACAGATTGCCCACTGTCCTGGGTTCAGCTACAGCAGTCATTTTTTTCTCCTTAGTAGCTGGTGCAGTGTTGCGTTTTTGACTTTCAATCTGGGAACAATGCTGATTACACCGATGTTTTTAGTTGTTGCTAAGTAATGTTTACTCTGACCAAGGACTTTCTCAGTCTCATGGTCTGCCAGGGAGGAGGGGAAGCCGGGAGGAGGCAGAGACAGGACACCTGACCCAAACTGGCCAAAGTGGTATTCCATACCACAGCACATCATGCCCAGAATATAAACTGGGGAGAGTTACCTGGAAGGCCCAGATTGCTGCTCGGGTAGGGCTGGGTATCAGCTGATGGGTGGCGAGCAATTGTATCCTCTCTCCTTGTTATTTCCCTTATCACTGTTATTGGTAGCAGTAGTGGTTTTATATTATACCTTAGTTACTGGACTGCTGTAATCTTAACCCGTGGGAGTCACATTCCTCTGATTCTCTTCCCCATCCCTCCAGAAGCAGGGGGAGGAAAAAGTGGGAGGAGTGAGCGAGTGGCTGTGTGGTTCTGAGTTACTGGCTGGGCTTAAACCAGAACAGTTTCTTGTGGTGCCCAACATGGCATGAAGGGTTGAGAAACCAGCAAATCTGACCAGAGTGTGTCTAATCATATTTGTGATAAGCATTCATTGTTTTGGATTAATAGTCACTCATCACAATGCTGATTTATTGGGTCTTGGAGTTGTTGCACTTGATCTCAGAGTTTCAGCATGTTGTACCTTACTTACAGCCAGTATTTGCTTTTCTAGTGTTCATCGACTGGGGGGCCTGGGCTAAGGGTATTGTTTCACCATATTTCATGGTAATGACCTGTAATACGATAGACTCATTGATCATGAAACTGGTCTGCCTTGTGTTCTCTGCATGGTCATCACCTCTATATTTTGGGAGGTACATGATGAAATGTTTTAGCAATTGCATATGGTATTTTTTCTCCTCAGGGGGTCAACCTATGACGGAGACATGCTCCTACAC